>NW_026923278.1:0-216582 GCF_032062105.1 Saccostrea cuccullata | reverse complement strand
ATGTGTTTCTATTCTGTACTGTAGTATTCCTAACTTTTACTTTTTGTCGCACAGGTTACAGATACCTGCGTTTGGATGGAACCACAAAGTCTGAGGATCGTGGACAGCTGTTGGAACTCTTTAACCAAAAGGACTCCCCTTACTTTGTGTTCCTTCTCAGTACTAGAGCTGGAGGATTGGGTCTCAATCTCCAGGCTGCAGACACTGTCATTATTTATGATTCAGATTGGAACCCCCATCAGGTACATTTCAAGTAACACTGTATGTCTGAAATTGCAGACTAATTTTGGTTCTAGTTCATTTAATTTCCTAGTGTTAAAAATGATCCACTGTTTTTAACATTTATGAAAATGAGAAAGTAGAAAGCCTTCCTTGCTTAATTAGGATCTTCAAGCCCAGGACAGAGCCCACAGAATTGGTCAAAAGAATGAGGTCCGGGTGCTGCGTCTGATGACCGTGAACTCTGTGGAGGAGAAGATCTTGGCTGCTGCCCGCTACAAACTGAACGTAGACGAGAAGGTGATCCAGGCGGGTATGTTTGACCAGAAGTCCAGGGGATACGAGCGACAGCAGTTGTTACAGTCCATTCTGGAGCAGGAAAATGAGGAAGTGGAGGTCAGTGGAGGTGTTTCAGATAGAATGAGAAAGATGGATGAAAGTGAGAGTGTTAAAATCCATCTGATAATTTTCAATCTAGTACACATAGTTGAAGGCTATGAACAGAAAATATTCATCACTAAAGATTGTATACTCATTCATCTGGTGTGGTCATTTAAAAATCAAATATAGTTTACACGTATACTCATTCTCTCACTGCATTTTAGGAAGAGGATGAGGTTCCTGATGATGAGACTATCAATCAGATGTTGGCAAGAACCGAGGAAGAATTTGATGTCTACCAGGTAATAGCAAGACAACACTGTGTCCTTAATATGTTTGACGCCACTAGTACTCGCTTGTCTTCATTTATATCTTTTTCTCTGTTTTAGAAAATGGACATTGAGAGAAGAAGAGAGGAGGCCAGAAATCCGAATAGGAAGCCCAGACTGATGGAGGAAGATGAACTACCAACTTGGATTCTTAAGGATGAAAAAGAGGTGCTTATTTTAATGTTGAGACATTAGAAAAAAATATTCAACAATAGTCTTTGTCTAAAGTTAAAAAGTATTTGTTTCCATGGTTTAGTAAAATAATTTCCCTTGTTTTAGGTGGAGAGGTTGACCTATGAAGAAGAGGAAGATAAGTTATTTGGAAGAGGATCAAGACAGAGAAAGGAAGTGGATTATTCTGACTCTCTCACAGAAAAACAGTGGATCAAGGTAATAATTATCATTTGTTTTTTTATGCAGCTGTCATTCAGGTAGAAATTTGGTAATTAATTTGATCTGAAGTTGTTTGAATGTGTTACATACTAGTAGTTAACACTGTGTTGACATTTTTCAGGCCATTGAAGAAGGTAATTTGGATGAGGTAGAACAGGTGAAGCAAAAGGTCAAGAAACCTAGAAAGAGGAAGGCTGACAAGGAAGAGGAAGTTAAACCAAAGAAGAGGCGAGGCCGTCCTCCAGTGGAGAAGTTACCCCCCAACCCACGCAAACTGACTTCTATAATGAAGAAAATTCTGGATGTCGTCTTGAACTACAAAGATAGGTTGGTTTGAGCTCTTTATTAAAGATATCTTTTTTTCACAATTGACTTGTACATTGTCACCTTAGTAAGAATTTGTTAGTAAAACTGTACAGCTCAAGGTTTTGATACGGTTAAAAGTTTACAATTAACGATAATTTGTCTATTTTCAGGGATGACAGAGTTCTGAGTGAAGCCTTCTTCCAGTTGCCATCAAAGAAAGACTTACCAGAGTATTATGAGATCATAGCAAAGCCTGTTGATTTCAAGAAAATCAAAGTGAGCTGGCATTTCATGTTCTTTCTCACCTGTCTGATAACGTTGGAGATTTATAAATGTTGTTTTCTTTCAAACTGGACTTAAATTTTTCAGGGTTTCTGTAAATATGTTATTTCTGTTCCAGCAAAGAATCCGGGATCACAGATACCGAAGTGTGGACGATCTAGAGGCTGATGTCATGCTACTGTGTGAGAATGCACAGTCTTATAACATTGAAGGATCCCTGGTAAGTAAATGCAGTCAATCTTACTTGAGCAGTTCAAATGATACAACATAAATTCTATATCAAAATTACTTCTAGATTAATCCCTTAAAACATGAAATATTTCCTTTCTGTCTTCAGATTTATGAGGACTCCATAGTTCTAAAGTCGGTGTTTACGAGTGCTAGGGAAAGATTGGAGAAGGAAGGGGTGACCTACTCAGATGATAACAGCAGCAGTAATGAGGAAGAAGAGGGGGAGGAGGAGGAAGGAAAAGAAGAGGAGGAAGAAGAAGAGGAGGATGAGGAAGGTAGGACAGGTGCCTCATTGTTCGGTGTTAGAAATACTGTAAACGTATTATATTTGGCGGTGTATTCTTTTTAGCGCCTTTGGCGTAAAGAAGCTTCCGCTAATTCAAGTACAACGCTAAATGTCTTGCACATTTAATCATAAATAAGTACATTAAAGAATGCGCTAAATCAAATCTCCACTAACTTGTTCAAAAATCAATTTCCGCCAAATATCGTACACGCCAAATATAATACATTTACAGTATACTGGACATGAGCCACATTGTGGCTGTTAAACTACATAGAAAATCTACAGAGTTGCTTAATGTCAAATAAGATTATTTGTGTTAATACCTGTATTAATTGAAGGAAAAATTGTTTTCCAGGACATTCCTCTAGCAAGAAACACAAGAGAGATAGGAGCAAAAAGGTATTTGTTCAAGTTCAAATGCATTTAATTTCCATCCATTATTTTAATTAGAGGCTGATTTGAATTTTTGTCGGCTGTCATGGGAATTCTCAGTGATGGCTAATTATTGGGAAGAATTTTCAATGAACAAATTTTACCTGTATTTGCAGAAGAAGGAAAAGGCAGAAAGTTCTAAAAAGAGAAAGTCAAGGGCTAAGGCCAAGCCTGTGATCAGTGATGAAGATGATGAAACGGATGAGGTTAGATATGTCTGACTGTCCATATAAATCAGTAGCTCTTAAGAACAATCATTAGAACTTACCATAACAAAAATACATATAAAAAAATCTCTTTATGGTAATTCCAAGAAATATACCTTCTAACTACTGAATCTTAAAATTGTACGCCTTCCAAAGAAGTACATGTATTTAAAAAACATAACTTAAAAAAATCTTTTTTCTCAAAGTAAATGCACATGTACCTTGAATGGTATTTTTAAGAATTTTCGTGCAGAAATGTGAAAATAGTTGTGTTGTTTTTTTTTTTTTGTTGATAAAGTTGTGAATATTTGTAAAATTAACTTTCATGTTCCTTTGTAGGACTTTGAATGAGTGAAGGTGAATGACCCATCATCAGCAAGAAGATAGTGAACACCCAGCTTCTGAATTGTTATGGATTCATTTGGTATATAGTGCAGACAGGCAGAACTTTGTTTTCAAAAAAAAAATATTGTACAGTTGTGTTCAGTGTAATCAAATGCCATTAATGTAGTGATAGTTGTTATTGATTCAGTGCAATGATTCTGTAAATAAAGTGTAGTGTATACAAATGGCTTCTTCAGTGCTTTTTTTAACACATTTTCATAAACTTCAATGGATAACTCAAGTAAACTCCTTCTATCTGTTCAAGTTCTTTTTCCTTATGAGACATCTAGCAGGCAAAGTGGTCAGTTGATGACAATAATGTTTGTGGTATTTAAGAGTGATGCAAAGAAAATTTGTATCAGATGGAAACGGTTGAATAATTTGATTTTTCGTCCTTTAAAGCAGAGGAGAAAGACCAAGGTCACAAAATGGTCAATAATCTTAAAGGATGTAGCATTAATTTAATGCAATAAAATGAAATCCTAATACTAAAATTACAAATTTTTTTTTGGGGGGGGGGGGGGGGGGGGGAATTTTGTTTTCGAGATATGAAGAGACCCACAAAGTCATCCACTACGAAATGTAAAATATTACGTAACTACTCAATAATTCTTCATCCATGAGATCAAATCCCTAAAACCAAGAAAAGCAATGTGATTTTACAAAGTATGCCTGTTAATATAACAGGCATACTTTCTTTGAGTTTTGACAGTGTTATACATGTACTGTAAAATCAACAATGTAAGCAAACCCTGCACTTTACAAGAAATCTTTTAACATACATGTACATAACATCAATGCTTACATCATTGTGGGTTTAGTAGGTGTAGGGCAAAATTGATGTTTGATGGGTAGTTCAAAATTGTTTAGATGAAGTTCAAGGTAAGGCCATTCCAAGTATTTTCTTTGTTAAGGATCCACTCTTAATTAGCCAATCTGTCTTTCCATCTGGGAAAAATGCAAATCAAAAGGGGAAATTTTTGAAATGCTCGCTTATGGAAATTTGCAACCAAGTCCAAGGGGCATAACTCTGTCGAAAATTGCTCAGTGGTACCTAAAACAGAACCTGACCTAGATATTCTTGTGATAAATCTGTGCATCTAATTTCATTTCAGTATGTGGAACCCTTGTGAAGAAAATTAAGGGAAACTTGTTGTACCAACAGACAGACTGACCAACAAACAGCAGTATTAAAAGCAATATGACCTCCCTTCTTAGAAGGGGGACATAAAAAAACTTATCCCTAACTCTGATGGTCATGCAAGTGTCAACCGTTACTTTCCTTTGCAGGTGACATGAACTGCAAATTCTAAACTGAATATACATCTATCAATGACATTGAACTATAACTGGGTATTGTTCTCCATAAAAAGGATTTTTCAATTACATCTGCTTGGTTGAAATTGGCCCAAAGAAGTAAGGTGGTAAGAGCGAGGCATGGCTGCTGCTACAAAAGTGAGTTTATTTCTTGCAAAGACATATCCCAGAGTTATATGCAACTGCACAAGCTTCATTACCAGTACACAAGCAATACAAAAAGAAAAGTTTCAACAAAATTTCAATATTTATTCAAATATCCATTTCATTTAAGTTCATATTAGGGAGTCATGTCAAATGGTCTATTATGAAGAGTTTACATCAGGTAATGTTATATATTGGTAATTTTACAGTTTGTAACTTTGAAGTCATACAATTTATTTCATTACAGTGAAACTTTCACCTTTTCACAATACAGTAATAAGAAAGGTCCTGGTCTTTGTCCAATGACTGAATAAAAAAATCTCTCATTTTATACATTACTCTCCCTTGGAAATTTAAGCTTGATATATAAATAGTGTCCTGCAATATTGCATAGATCACTCCTGTACAATATCAACCATTTTTATGTCATCCTTTATCAAGAATCGTCCTGAAAACCATCAGGTCGTATCGTAACGAACACCTCGTCTGTAGGGTCAGTCTCGTAAGATGGCTGACCACGTCGCGTCTCCAGGGATTTTTTGGCCTGGATTCTGGACATGTATTTCTGGGCACCCTTCTTCCTCATCAAATGTCTCAGCTAAAATAAGATAGTCATACATGTATTAATCATTAAACTTAAATGTAACACAAATCTTAAAAGAAAGTAAAAAAAATGTAAGAACTCCCTTTACCATCAATCGGATTCTAACATTTACTAGAAATGAAACAATATAATTTTATCTTTGGCCTTTTTATACCACTCTGTGATCTATAATTAATCCATTGACCATGGGACTATAAATTAAATTCTGTTCCATGTTAAGAGCAATAACAAAGTTATGAGCTGGTTCACTTACATCATTTGGAGATACATAATGGGGATTCTGGTATAAAGTAGCTCCTCCAAAGCTGCCATCAAATATTCTGATAGGATTCAAAACAAACCTGGGTCCTAAAAAAAATCTCCAGATATTACAATTTACAAGCACTAGGAAAAAAGTCTTTTTGACCATCTTCATAAATAGCAAACACTGTAGCAAACCATTGTTTAGGAGAACAGTTTACCATTTAAAATGGTAAATACATTACAAATGGTCACATGTACAAATAATGTACAGTTGAACCTCATTATCTTGGACTTCATGGGTCTAAAGAAAAAACTTCAAGAAATAAATATATTTAAAATTTAAGACGTAAGAGAATAAATGGTTGGGACTTCCATATCATTTCAACATATCCATGGTGTTTGAGATATATACTGAAGTTAGAGAAACCAATTTTCAAATGTAGTTATGAGTTCAAGGCTTTCTCTCATATTAAAAACCATTGAAACTAACCAATCTCTGCTAAGGAGCCATCCTCCTCCAGAATCTGGTAATTTCTGAACCAGATTCGGTTGTCAGCAATGGAAAATGTGTACACATGATCAAAAAATGGCTGGCTCTTAGGATGATGGTTTGGCGTACTGAATATCTGCAATAAAATACATTACCAGGTTCACTCATATACTGGTTTCTACCAGCATGTTCACATTTAGATACAAGTTATATTTTAAACAAGATAGAAAATTTGAGATATGATCTTTTGACTGACATACAAACCTGTATTAAAAGTTCTTTTAAGAGGGTCCAGTGTGGCTCTTTATCAAACTCCTGAAAGAAATACATTTTTTCCAATCAGTGCCATATTGATATTCAGGAATATCGTAATAATGTTATTAGCAACGTTCAAAAATAATTTATCATTTTTTTTAATTTTTACCTGGTCAAATGAGAGTAAAGGCCTGGAGCCCTTCAGACAATTCCCAGTCATCTTCAACTCGGACATTGTGTGTACTGTCAAAATGAAAATATTTTAATTTAAAAAATTCTCCTTTATGAGCAGTTTGACTTTTGAAAAACCTTTAGATTTGTCATATACATAAATAAAATGTATCTTCTTACAATTTTCTATCAGGAATTTGGCAGAAGGTCCTCTTGGTACATTTGACAACCTGCAAAAATAAAAAGATCTTAAAGAGTCTCTCAATTGTATATAATTAACCCAATAATCCATTGCGTATCACTGGTGATATTACATAGAACAATTATCATGTGGCACTATAAACCCTTACTACCACATGAAATACTTACCATCAGTAATTACTTGAAGAATCATTATTGTCAATCATTAACATAACCCTTTGTACCAGTCATTGGTACTTAGTACCACATGGAATCATTACCACAAAATGCACTTACAAACACCATTACCACACAGAATCATTACCACATGGAATCTTTACCACATAACACAATTACTGAAACCCATTTCCACAAAGAATTAATATCACATAACACAATTACAAACACCCGTTTACACAAAGAATCATTGCCACATGGAATTATTACCACAAAGAAACATTACCACAAAGAATCATTACCACATGTAAAGATCCTGTTTCTTCTTTGCTTCCAGGTAAACACATTTTGAACAATTTCTCATCTCACACATCTGTAAACAAAAGTATGCCATAAGAAAACTTAAGTAGAGCTGATAGATACATATCTTGAAAACAAAATAACAGACATTTTTTTTAAAGTTGAAAAAATCTTTTTAAAGCAAATGTGAATATCAACAATCTAGAAACTGACCTCATTGATGACAAACAGTTGATCTTTTCTGTCCATTTTTGATTCTACAAATAAGAAAGAGGCTTAACAGATAATAAAGTTCATTAAGGATAAGTGAATCAGTTAATTAATTGATTCACTTGATTGCTCTTCCTTATATAAACTATTTACCAATCAATACATCATGTTCCTAAAGACAATTGTGTGCAAAATAAAGTGATATACTTTGTTCAATCCTCGTCAACTTTTTTTTATGTACGCTTTTATACAATGTATGCTTAATACAAGGTGTGTAGAACAAGAGATCAAGAGAAAGGTTGTATTTACACAATATGAAGATATTGTTTCATAAATGTGAAATAATTCAGATTTGATGGATTGGGAGGATTTATCAAATCTTGGCTCCATTTTATGACTTTATCATAGCCAGAATTCAAAATGTAATCACACTACAAATCAAAATAGGTATTCACTTTCACTTTGATTTTCTTTCATCAGAAACCTTGTCAAATAAATGGATACACTACAACCATAAAAGCAATGCATGCAGATAATCCCTCCTAATTCTTCACGAATTCAAAAGCAATTCTCTTAAGATTATTTTAATCACAAGTAAATGTAATGGCAATTTTTAAAACTAACCAGCTTTTGAATGAGGCATAAGGGTCCGTAAATCATTCATCAAGTGACGGCCCCTGTATGAGATCCCTCGAGATGAAAATACAAGCACTCTTTCTTTGTTTGTCCATTTTGTCTGTTAATTAAACCAACATATTATATTCTTACTTTCAATAATTTTCACATATGGAACTGAAAATATAGTTTCAGAACAGACTCAATGTGATTTTATTATATAGAATTGGTGTTACAATAAGTTATTTACAATTCAAAATATAAATAACAAGCGCCAATGTGGTTTACACACTGTATATAACTTCATTCCGAATTTACTCAAATATATGGTGAGACAAGGGAATGATTATCGTAATTTCAATGCCTCAAACCTGAGTTTTGGGAGTTTCTTCAGAGGATATCGTAGATTTTAACTCTATATCTTCTCTGACTTTCTTTTTCATCTTTCCTGTGTGATTTTGTTCGAGTTTTCTTTTCGTCATCGCGTGGAAATGTTGTTGAACCTGCGTTTCTGCGGAGCTGTTGTGTGGGGTGCTAGTTAATGCGTTCTTGGGAATTTAAAATTTTATACAGTTTTTCTACTGTTTAGTCATTAATTTTTATTTCATAAGCAATTGACATTTGAAAAAAAACATTAACAACAGACTCCATGCCCTTTGTCTATGAAAGAGGTGCTTTTTTGTTTCTTTTTTTTTTGGGGGGGGGGGTAAGCTTTTGAACCAACTTTTTACAATATTTCTCAATATATCAAATTTCTTGCACATCATTGATTATCATGCGCATTTTTATTTATTGTGTTCCCATGTGATTTTTCCCAAATCGTAACCTCTAGGGGTACCTGACAGGCCACAATATATCTAGGCTCCGTTTTGAAATATTTTTTTTAATTAATAATTTTTTTTTTAGATTTTTTGAATGCATGGATATGAGGCGTCGTTATAATACTTTTGAGGTATTTTCTGATATCAAAAAAGAAATTGTTGACATCAATAATTCGAATTCTTGAAAATATAGGGCGCCGTTTTAATATTTAAACTTTAAAGTATTTTCTGATACATGTATAAAAAAAATTGATATAAAAAAATCATTTTCCGATATAAAAAAAAAAAAATTAAAAAAATAAAAAAAAATCGATTTTTTTTTTATATCACAAAATAAACAAGATTCAGAAAATAATTTTCAGATATGATTTTTTTATATAATATCAAATAATATTTTTTGATATCAAGAATTTTAATTAATTATATCAAGAATTTCTTTTTTTTTTATTTCAGAAAATACCGAAAAGAAAATATAAAAACGGCACCTCATAGAAAAAATATTTCTTGATATCAAAACAAAACAAAAAAAATAGACTTTTTGATATCAAAAAATCATTTTTCTGATATCAAAATTTGAACTGATTCTCTCTATCACAAAATGATTTTCTAATGTCAAAAATTCGAATGTTTGATATCATAAAATCTGGCTTTTTTCCTGATATAAAAAATCGATTTTTAAATACCGTATAACGGTTATTTTCCGCGGTTGGAATTTTTTTTTGCGATTTAACCCCTAAAAGGTATAGCAAGTTAATTTTTGCGTTTTCAGTTTCTGCGGTTGCACTATACCGCAAAAGATTATTTACGAGGTACATTATAGGATCATCTAAGATTTATTAGAACACTGCCATGATTACGTTTTTTAAATTCATTCAGGCACATGAATGAAAGGTGCATGAGAACAGGCATTTACGCTATTAAACTTGATTAAGCTACTAAAGCTTTTAGTTACTCTTAATAAATATATAGATAATGATAATTAATCCCTTTCATTCATTCATTCATTCATTTATTCTCTCAAAAAACCATATACATGGTACAAGAGGTACATATATACATATTTACAATAATTATGGACGAGCAGAAATTACAGGAGGACAGACAGAGTCAAAAATTTTTGTAATAAATATACACAATTTTCGTAAAAATGCTGGATCTGTACTTGTCATCAAATTGCAGAATTTTATTATATTTGGATGTACATGGTATCCCTCCAAGCCATAATCTAAAATACACTTGAAATTGCCATCAAAATTAAATCGATATTTTTATTTTAAGCTAAATAAACAGTTGCATAATCATCCAAGCTTAAACTCCCTCCCATTCCCTCCTCACGACATAAAATATTCTGGTTTTAACATATTTTTTTCTCCTTTTCTATTTGTATTGTTTTATTCTGAGACTTCACTGCTGGGATCAAATAGAAATTCTCACAATGCTATGGGTCCTGAGTGGGGGGGGGGGGGGGTCACTATCTAAAATCTGAGACGGCTTCCCTCACATCCTGAAAATTCGAAAATGAATGATTCTTAATTTTCGGACTGTGTTAATTAAGTTTTCTTTTAAAACAGCAAAATTTATTGCTTTGAAAAAAAATTAAAAAATAAGGACACCGAAGCACGAATCACTCAACGTAAGAATTAACATTATTTGTTATTATTTTTAGAAACACATTTTCGCGAAGATTGTCTCACTTATTTTGAGATGTCTTCAGAAGCAGGTGGAAAAGATAAAGATTCTGAAGTGAATGGGACACCAGTAAATCCAGCCGGTCTTAGGAAACCCCACCAATCTACCCAAGAGAAACTTCGAAATGAACTATGTATGAATCAAATCTCGAATTTACTCTGTTATCTGCACATGTTGTGTAAATTAATTTACGGATAACCACGTCTTTCGTATAGCTAGATTTTGTATTTAATCATATTGATTAACATTATTGATGCAAAAACTGTAAATTCATAATTTTGGGATATAATAACAAGATTTGTAACTTGCCATCTGGTAGCATCTATAACTGAAATGAAAACAAGAAAGCATTGAATTATGGTTAAATTGCAAATTTTGCAATGTTCTCCTGTTATTTTTTTGTTAACTCTAAATTCGGACCTTAATTTTTTTAAAACGTAAACAACAAATTGTACACGTCATGGAACTTATTTTCAAAGTGTAAATAAACTGCTGCTTTACATGGTATTGAGGTCTGACTCTGTGTTTGGTGTACATGTACTTAACTTCCTTTGCAAGGAATTTGAGTTTATGTTGTTTCAACTAGAGAATTATAGCTGCAAAACTGGGGCCATAAAAAAATTGCACACAGTCTGATTCAGTAATCAGTATCCTATAACAAAGAGTGAAAGACTTGAGTTTAGTTGAAATTGGTTTGAAACGATGTAGTTTTGTAAAATGAGAACTCGTTATGGGTGCATTTTCAATTGAAAGCATAATATAATCATGTATATTTTATATGTCACTCTCTTATTGTTTTCAGATTCACCAAAAAAGCCCCAAAGCAATCTCTCAGTTAATGCGCCAGAATTTGTACCTAGGAAGGTTTGTATATTAGATGTAATTTTTATTTTGTTTTTAAGTAGAAAGATGCATAATTACCATATTTAAAAAGTAAAATTGACACATTTTGGGACAAAAGTAAAGAAGTTTACAATCAACTGATGCATCATAATGACAACCATTGCCATCATATTTTAATTTTTGTTAAAGTAGTACTTGACTTCCAATGTTGAAAAAAACACCATGTATAAAAGTTTTATCTTTAGCAGTACCCGAGTGATTGCAATGCAACACACAGAATATTTTGATGTCTGTGTAAAATTAAAGAAAATGTTTTGTCTAATAAATGTCATTAGTCAAATTTTCAGTAATATTAAAATATTGATGCAGGATTATCTTTTGGCTTCAACTTTGTACTAAATCAGAATAAGGTTAGGTGAGAGAATAGATAAGTAATTGGTTAATTGCAGAAAAAAGATAGTTTGCTGGGGTATGGGCTTTTTGTTTGCCCTATTGCTGTATTAATGTTATCTTATTGTAATCTGTGTGTCTTTTTCTCAAGACTGATTCACCATTGCTAGAGTTATAGACAGGGAAATGAGCAAAATTATGAGGATACATCACAGCTTATTCTTTGAGGTTGGCACCACTTCTGTCAGCATGACATACACATTGGAATATAACTCTTTATCAATATTACATCTTCAACATAAGAGACGGAAAGGGTCACTGAAATGTTTATGAAAATATACAACATAGTGAAACAATATCGAAAGTGCTCATGGTCATTTCAGGTTCAATTATTTTTAAATTTTAACAAAAATGTGGTAGTCAAACAAGCTGGTGTGGGATAGTCCATATGAGTATTCATACATAGAGTGTTAATTTAACTAAATTGCTTACATTTATAGGCAAATAGAATGACATGTGTTCTATAAACTTGAACCATTTGTTGAGAATGGGTGATTTTCATGTTCATATTTTAAATAAGACTGTCATCTTACATGAGTACATGTAGAAGTACAAAGTAGAACTCATTGTCTTGTTACAAGGAGTTCATGAATTACTGATTTATTGTGGATACTATGATTTGTATAAACAAAACATGATGACAAAAGATGTGAACATTTTACAGGGAGTGTTTTATTTAATTTAAGTGCATTGTAATGATTTAGAATGCAACCTCATCTATTATACCATTGATTGATTTAGTCTGAGTACTAAGCACATTGGACAGCAGAAGATTTCAAGTGTACAAGGAAGCTTCATTAGCTATGCTTAAGAAAAATTGTTTTTAATGCTTTACTTCCCATAATTTAGGAAAAAGACAGTCAAAACTACAATCTCTTTTTTAATTTAAATTGTCACACTTTATTTATTTATCAATATAATTTCCAGTATTTGTACATAATACAACTTTTGGGAAAGCTTTAGTTCTTCTGTTCATACCTTTAAAAAAAAAATGAGAAAAATACAGTGAATATGGACAGATAATTTGCATATCACTTAGAATTAGTTTTAAAGAAAATTATCCAAATCTATCATCACAATTCTTTGGGATACAGTATGCATTAGGACTTTAATTCTTTGGTTACTTGCTTTTGCAGACTACGTTTTCTGTAACAGCAGCCGAATTTGTTCCCAGACAGCAGCCCTACCCTCAGTATTCAAAGGTATAACACATGTAATTTGTATGTGTCTGTCACTTGTATAGGAGGCTAGTCCAGTTGTTCTGTCCTTTCATTTGTTTAGATCTGTATTTTGTCCTGTCCAGTCATCTCTCCTATTGATTGCATGATCTAATGCTATGTAAACTCTTATATTTCTTCATAATATACCTTTCCTATGAATTTTAATCATGGAATTGGTAGTAAGAGGCATGTTTTGATGTTTTCTTATAGATTTAGCATTAGTATTGACAATATATTTTACTTATATTCTTCTGAACTCTCTTTGGATGAAAGATTGAAAGTGGACAAGCAATGTTCATCTACAACCCCTGTCACACTAGAGCTGTATTCCTACAGAGTTGGCAAGGTGTTTTTAAAATTTCTGGGATTGCCATGGAATGGTGATCAAGAAAACTTTCAAAAGGTGATGATGTCATAGCATCTTGACAGTAACCAAGGCATTTCTACGGACTCCCATCATCCCATGGCATGCTTCTCTTCTATAGAGTTCATACTGACAACTGACTGCTCTTCTGCAGAGTGCTCATGATGTGCTAGCTAGGAGTTGTTAGGTTATGTTCATGGTTTACACAAGGCATGGACTGCATGCAAGATGTTCGAAGAAATGATATCTTTTAAAATGGACATTAAGGAGTCTCTGTGCAAGCACTGTCAAATGTATCAGAAAGTCCATACTGTAGTCAGGTGAGTCGTTTACCAGTGGAGCTCGTGTGGTGCTGTAGGAAACTCTGCTGTGCACAGCTCAGCTTTCTGCAAGGATGCACCTCGGTATGACAGGGAAAAAAAAAAAATTTAAGTTGTTAGATCACAAGATTTTGTTCAGTACAGTTTATACACAAAACAAAACAAGGTTTATGAGGTTCAGTTGGTTATATATCAATAATCCATAAAAAACACTTGAGCACGTAGAAAAAAAAAGTATACAATAATGTAAATCTCAAAACTCATACTTGTTTGGCGCTCTGGGGGCTACTCATTACTTTCTCTACCTTTCCTTCCTACTCTTAACTGCGATCAGTAATTAAAGCCATTCCAACCTGATCCGGAAAACACACTAGCCATAACTCTGCCTAGGGCTGATCCCTAAAGGCAAGCACAAATTTTAACTCATGGCTGATCCCAGGAGTGCACAATGCCTGTGGCTGATCCCAGCAGGCTACGAACAAGACAAACCTCTGGGTTGATCCCAAGAGGATGTTCAACAAGAAACATTGCCTAGAGCTGATCCCTAGAGGCAAGCACAAATCGCCACTCCGGGCTGATCCCAGGAGTGATAATGCCTGGGGCTGATCCCAGCAGGCCACGAAACTTGAGGGACCTCTGGGCTGATCCTGAGAGGATGTAAACAAGATACATAGCCTAGGGCTGATCCCTAAAGGCCAGAAGTAGAACCCACACTCCGGGCTGATCCCAAGAGTGCATCATGCCTGGGGCTGATCCCAGCAGGCCACATAACCAGACAAAATACTTCAACACTATACTCTAACAATATACCTGGCCACACTAATCCTCTCTCATTGATAGGGTTTGAGGGTATGACAGTTTGATCTTCACTTGTAATTCTGAGCAATGTGTGTGTAAAGTTGGACTTGCATGTGTCATCTAAGTTCAAGAATGATATGCACAGTACTTATACACAATACATGTACTCTCATTGTATGTATATTTATTAACCCCTCTCATTTTACTTACACATGAATGTACTTCCTCACCCCTCCTTTTATTGATGTATTATATACTCTGTAATACCTTTATGTAAATGCTGGATTGTCTTTTCATAGTGAAATTGATATTTTTTTCATATTGATTGGCATGGGTATCCTTTATTTACCAGTTGAAATATATCTCATTAAATGTAGAAGATAAAAATTGCTCTAAGACTTGATCTTTTTTTTTCTCTCTTCCATGGTATATTTTCTCAAAGTTTGAGGTCATTTTGGTGGTGGAGTTCAAATGAAACTTAAATTCATGAATTGAATATTTCTTTATGAATAGTGACTAACCCCTCTTCCTTTTCCTTGATCTGATGGGTTTCTTCTGCATGTTTATGCCTTTACTATTACTAAAATGATTGGTTTTGTGGACTATATAATCTTAAATTTGAAATTTAAAGCCCTTATTCATTGTAGAAATTAGGCTAGATTTAAAATGCAAATTTGGTTCATTTGATTTAAAATTATAACAGATATAAAAGTTTATACAGTAAGACTTGCCTAATCAATACACCACTGATTCCATAGAAACAACATTTCCGATTAGATGATATTTTAACAAATGAAATAACTGAAAAGGACTTTAAGTTAATATAATAGGAAGGATTTTGTCATACACAGTGTTCAGTTTAGACAAGTTTTACTATTATATAATTACAAAAAAAATCAACCTTATGAGACATTTTTATTGATAGAAGAAAGAAAATATGGAAATCACCTCAGTCTGTAAAATGTAAAGACAGTGGATAAAAGAAGGATTTTTTTCTAGATTTACCAGTAAATGTCTAATTTTGAATGAATGGTTGTGTTACAGAACCTATATGAAGACTTCCAGGATTTACAGATAGGGGAGTACTACACACCGAGCAGGGAGGAGGTCCTGAACAGTTTCCAGGAGACGCTGACCGCTCTCATCAGTCAGCCCGGGAACATGGAGGAACTGATGAGGGTGGTCATTGACCAGATGAAACAGCTGTCAGAGTCAGAACAGTCCATCCAGGATAGTGTTATAGAGATGCTGTTTGAACAGGTAATATAGTCCATCCAGGATAAAGTCATAGAAATGTTGTTTTAACAGGTAATATAGTCCATCTAGAACAGTGTCATAGAGATGCTGTTTGAACAGGTAATATAAATATAGAACATTTGAAATGTATGCAGGAATTAGCAGAGGGGGGTGGGGTGGGTGCAAGGGGTTGATTTTCTTTTTCTATAAAACTGATGTTTTGTTGTGTTCATTTTCTGAATCGGATATCATACTATTAGCAACATATATATGTACTCTGTGTCACATTTTAAAAGCAAAATTTGTTTCCCATTTCAAATTTTGAAAATGACAGCCTGATTTTCCAATACTACATGTATATAGGTAAAATACCTTTTATGGGTAACATAATCAGGAATGTTTGAAGTAATTTTCCCTACAGAAAGTGATAAAAGTTTTCATGGCTTTTTTAATAGGCCTCCTTATACATTGGTAAATTGTATGTATTTGGAATGATTTTTATGATTTTTCTGCTTACAGTGTGTAACAGAACCCAATTTTCGATACACTGGTGCAAGACTTTGTAAGCTGCTATGTAAAGAATTAAAGTCCCATCCCATATTTAAAAATTTTAGAGGTGCATTTCTTACAAGGTATGAGCCAAAGGCAGAGCTAATTTGGCCATTCTCTTGCGGTGTGCGTTAACTGTTTATTTTAGCTCTTTTTAATAAAATGAGATGAGCTCAGCTATACCCCAGGTGTTGGCATCACAGCCCTATCTTAAGTTTTAGAAGCAAGTTTATTCCCAAGTACTGTGAAATCATTAGATTTCATGTTGGCTCAATTTTCAAAAGTAGGTCAACTTAGGAATTTGTAGGTACATAGAAATATATAGGAAAAATCTGTGAATTGATACTGGGCCAGAAAAGCTGAAACTTATGTGCACATAAATCAGTAATTTCAAAATGGGGATATGCATAAATGAGTAATATTTCATTTTGTACATATAAATTGAGAATGGACACAATATTATGTCCACATGAACCAGTCCTGAAAATCCACTTAAATTGGTCTCAATAAATTCCACAGTAACTGAAAGCTTAAAACATATTTATCAAAAAGTAGGTCACTGTGACCAGACTTGCACATATTTTGAATGATGCATCCATCTTTGGGATAAACTTGCTTCAGGCTTAGAATCATTAAAATTTGTCAGTTTGCATCTTGGGTTTTCATATGACCTATTTTTGATTTTCTGAATGTGTGACTAGGCTTGAAGTTTAAGGAGCATATCCTGTGACCTATTTTTGACATTTTAAGTTACATGTACTATAATGTAAGCTCCAAAACTTTGGACCCAACATGCAGATGATAAGTCTAGGATGTACACTACAGATCCCGTATACTACATGTATTTGAATTACAGTGAATATGAACTTTTTATAAGATGGTGTACTTTTGTTTTCACAATCTAAATATTTTTTTCTCTTTTAAGGTGTAAAGCAGAATATTTTGCCTAGAAAGATGAAATGATAGCAAATCCCCAAATGGTGGACCGTCTTTTTTCTGTAGCGTTATGGTCAAAGACAACTATACAAAACCATATGTTTATAGGGGAGCTCTTTTGTCAACCTATATTTAGAGGTATTTAATACATTTGTTATTTGGGTTCTATTTTATAGTGATCTTGTGACATTTATGGCTATATTTAGGCTTTTTGATTTTTATGTTCTGACATGTCATGAACAGTAAAGAATTTCTTTGCAGGTTGAAAAGGAAGTTGGTTACATTTAAATATCTTCAGGGAAAATGACACTAGAGAAAATTTATCAGAAGAGCGATTCAAGGCCCTTGGGCCTCTTGTATATGTTTATTTTAGCTCTTTTTAATAAAATGAGATGAGCTCGGCTATACTCCAGGTGTTGGCATCAGAGCCCTACCTTAAGTTTTAGAAGCAAGTTTATTCCCAAGTACTGTGAAATCATTAGATTTCATGTTGGCTCAATTTTCAAGGAATTTGTAGGTACATCTTGTCTGTGAATTGATACCCTCCCATAAATCAGTAAGGATAATTTTATTTCATTTTGATATACTATTACAACATCCCACAGATTTCACTGTTAAATGTGCCACACAGCTGCTTCAAGGTAGGACAGTATTTTGAATTTATAGATACTGTGAAATTGTTAATGTATCTTATAATATTTTTACAGTTTTTTTTATAAGATGGTGTACTTTTGTTTTGACATCTAAATATTTTTTTCTCTTTTAAGGTGTAAAGCAAATATTTGAAGAAAGATGAAATGATAGCCCATGAACTTATAAATTCCACAAATGTTAAATTTTCTACAACTAGTCTAAGAGTACATGTATTATCCTTGCTAACTCAATTTTTCTCTTTAGGACAGTATTTTGAATTTATAGATACTGTGAAATTGTTAACTTTTTTTACCCCACAAAAATAAGTGATTTCCCTAACTCAATTTTTCTCTTTAAACTTTTTTTACCCCACAAAAATAAGTAAAAAGATTTAATATGCATTCTTTACTTTTAAATGAAGGATTGAAATTTTTTATAACTCAGCTAAAGAAAAGTAAACATCGAGGTATTTAGGTGAACACTGTGACCCATGGGCCTCTTGATTTTGTCTTTAAAGCTGACAGGGTCCACAATAGAAGATACAGCTTATTTAAATACTACATCAGAAGGTTCTTATGATGAAGTGTTTCTACAGATACGACAGTTAGATACCTATCCAGACCTAAATAGGTAACTATGTATATAAATAATTTTTGATTATTCAATTTGCTTAATTGTACTTCCTACAATACTGACATTATACATGTATAACTGTGTCCTCTTCTTTCAGAACTAGCAAGTGCTTAATAAAATCTGTGATAGATTTAAAAGATAATAATTGGGGGAGATCTAGATCATCAAATCCTGTAACACCTGAAGAATCTTATCAACCAGTCTATCAACAGGCAGCAGAATTCACACAGGTATTTAAAAATTCATGAAGTCCTAAGTTATTTTAAGGTTTCAGTTCAGCCAATGAAAATGGTTTAAGTAATGCCTGATGTACCCTCCTTAGTTGCCTGTAAATGAAATATATGGAGATAACGAACAGCATTCAAGCTCAAAAGTCTATCAAACAATATAAAATAGGAGTAGAGCAAACACGGACCTCCGAAACATCAGAGGTGGGATCAAAATATGACTCACCTGAGCCAAAGATTCAAATGAGCTTTTCTGATCAAAAGTCTGGTGTAGAACATTGTTGTCAGCATTGTCATAAACTTTCACATTTTCATATTGAATACAGAATATTGTCAGCATTGTCATAAACTTTCACATTTTCATATTGAATACAGAATATTGTCATATTCACCACAATACAGTAGTTTTAAAAAATCCTTTTACATTATGAATGTTATATATTTTATCCTTACATTTAATCCAAAATGCTATGGTATAAATTTTCTTATCTTTCCAGAATGAACCTGTATTTTACAATCAGCAAGGTCAGCCAATAACAGCTGAGGAGGCTGGCTATTACGACCAAGCGTACAACAGCTACCTACAGGAGGAGGAGGAATACGCACGCTGGGAGGCGGAAGGATTCGAGGAACAAAATGCCTGGGTGGAGGGCGGCGACTACCAGGCCTGGTCATCAGACCCTAACCAGCTGGAGTACGATAATGGATACTATCAAACGTAAGGGTCATTTGTCAGTAAATAGTAGCCATTTGATTTAAAAGAAAGAAAACATTTAAAGTTTTTCCATGAGAGAAAAACCACTTGTATATTTTTTCTTCTTATCTTTGAAAAAATGAACAAATTAATCTGAATGGTAAAATTACGAAAGTTTTAATTATCAGAAAAAATGAATAAACAAAGTGAATACTAAACACAACTTGCAAATAAACAAAAGATTTATACATTGAATTTTAAAAAAAAAATTTCATTCCATTGTTGTAAATGGACTAATAACTTCCTAAATAAGAGTTTCAACAGTAGTTATTGTTGACTTTTCTCATATCTTTTTAGGGGGCCATACAGTGAAAACTACATGGATGAGGAGATAGAAGCCGCCTATGAAGAGTTCCTCCGACAACAACCTCCCCCGCCCCAATAGCAGAGCCTGTCGACCAATCAAATGACGTCCTTTTGTACATGTTGTCAATTTTCATTTGGACAGCCAATAAGAAAGTGCTCGTTTACTTTTTATTTTAAAAAGTCCAGAATTATGTTACAGTTCACACTGTGTTCAGTTGTTCCCTAACTGTTAATGTAAAAGTTGCCTACAGATGGTGTACAGATGTAAATAATACAATGTCCAGTTATATAAATTACTCTGAATTTAAAAGCAGTATAAAAAAAAAGTAAATAAATGTGCCTTAAAAAATTCTAAAAAATGAGGCTTTATACCAAAATGATTGTAGAATGTCTTAAGGTAGTACATGTATTAGTAACAGCATTTAACTGTTTTTTTAATGATGAAAAACCATACCTAACAAAGTGATAGAATAAAAAAAAAAATTCAATGTAGTGCAATATCTCAACTAAAAGCTCATGATGGAAAGCAAAGTAATGTTGTCTTATGAGATTTAATGTGTAAGGCAATGTATTATAATATCTTCCTTTTTAAGTTGAAGTTCAATAAAACTGGAAAAATCATCTTTGTTGATTCATTCACAGCATTTTCAAGCAATAAATTTCTGGACAGAACCATTTCTCAGACTGTTGACAAAAATGTGGGATTAGCATGCATCAAGATTTTTACAGTGGCATTATTATCTAGAGAAAGCATATTTGAAAAAGTATATTTTATGAGTTTTCTTTCAAATTGAATATAGTTCTGGATTTTTATAAAATTATGACAATCTACCTTGTAATTATAAAAAATGTGAGATATGATTGCTTTTTTTCTGTAGTATATTGCAGTAAATGTTCAAAAATGAGCACACTCAAAATTTAGTGCACCTGCCCTGAGCAACTGATTAGCACAAACATGAAAAAGTGCATAAGCTTCAATACATTTTCGTTGTATTGTATTTTAGAGTGTACATGAATTAATAGAAAGGAAGCAACTCAAAATTATGAACTCCCCTGAAGTACATCCATAGAATATGCAAGCAGATTTTTGTAGGGATTTCAAATTTTTATACCCCCCGCAAACGAAGTTTGGGGGGGGGGGGGGGGGGGGGTACATAGGAATCCCCTTGTCCGTCTGTCTGTGCAATCGTGTCTGGTCCATATCTTTCTTACAGAGGGACATTAGAATCTACTACTCCACACAAAGATTGCCCATGACCTAAGGGTGTGTCATGACCTTGACCTAAGGTCATTTGGGGAAGTTAAAGGTCACTGGAAGAAAAAATTCAAAATTCCTCTCCGGTCCATATCTTTCTTATGAATAAACTTGGTAGGTTCTCATTTCACACAATGATTGCCCATGACCCAAGGGTGTGTCATGACCTTGACCCAAGGTCATTTGGGGAAGTTCAAGGTCATTGGAAGAAGAATTTCATAATTCGTGTCCGGTCCATATCTTTCTTATGGATAAACTTGGTAGGTTGTCATTTCATACAAAGATTGCCCATGACCTACGGTAGTGTCATGACCTTGACCCAAGGTCATTTGGGGAAGTTCAAGGTCACTGGAAGAAAAATTTCATAATTCATGTCCGGTCCATATCTTTCTTATGAATAAACTTGGTAGGTTTTCATTTCACACAAAGATTGCCCATGACCCAAGGGTGTGTCATGACTTTGACCCAAGGTCATTTGGGGAAGTTCAAGGTCACTGGAAGAAAAATTTCATAATTCGTGTCCAGTCCATATCTTTCTTATGGATAAACTTGGTAGGTTGTCATTTCACACAAAGATTGCCCATGACCTAAGGTAGTGTCAGGACCTTGACCCAAGGTCATTTGGGGAAGTTCAAGGTCACTGGAAGAAAAATTTCATAATTCATGTCCCGTCCATATCTTTCTTATGGATAAACTTGGTAGGTTGTCATTTCGCACAAAGATTGCCCATGACCCAAGGGTGTGTCATGACCTTGACCCAAGGTCATTTGGGGAAGTTCAAGGTCACTGGAAGAAAAATTCATAATTCGTGTCCAATCCATATCTTTTCTATAGATAAACTTGGTAGGTTGTCATTTCACACAAAGATTGCCCATGACCCAAGGGTGTGTCATGACCTTGACCCAAGGTCATTTGGGGAAGTTCAAGGTCACTGGAAGAAAAATTTCATAATTTGTGTCCGGTCCGTATCTTTCTTATGGAAAAACTTACTTCTGATAAACCCAGCGGGGGGTTTTTCGTCCCGTTTGGACAGTTCTATTTTTAAAAGGGGGTAAAGGCAAAAAAAAAAAAAAAAAAAAAAAATCAGCAGTTTTTTGACCGATCAGCCATTTAAAAGTTTTGAAATTATATCAATTTGAAAATCAAGAATATATTTATAAGGTGTTTCGGTAATAACTTGTTAAATCCATAGTAATGTGTTATTCTTATACTATATGGGTTAAAAAAAATATTATAGAAACATGTGAGTGTAATAGGACAACTATAAGGCTTCAGTTGAAAAAAGCTGCCCAAGTGGCCTCCATTTAAGATCGGGTTTGGAAGACACAAAATTATATTCCAGTTAGAATTTCCTTTAGTGTAGTTTTGATCATCATCTTATGTTGATTGTTGAAAGGCTGCATGTCATGATACTAACATAATGGAATTAAGTAAAGAACAACAAGAAGCGCTTATTAATAGGGCACAAGAATCGTTAAACCTCTTTGGATTTGAAATACACCCATTTAAGGTATTTGTCGGTTTGTAATGGCATGTAGTGTCCTTAAACGTATTTGATATGCAACAAAGGGGGTTCCGCCCCTCTCTAAGTATTTGCGGGAAAAAAACAACAAACAAGAGAAATCAATGATAAAAATATTATTGTATAAGAAGTTCTAAATTTCTTTCCAGTATGCTAAAGAATAGTACTTTATAACACAAGCAACGAAGTTAGCATGGTTAGGGATGTGAAGTTGTATGGAGGGGATTATGAAAATGGGTGTTGCTAAAACGCGGAACGGAAAACGGAACGGAAAGCGGAACGGAACGGAAAACGGAATATATTATTTTGGATTAAATCACTTAAAATACACAAATTTTATCATAAACGATATATCATGTACACATTCAATTCCCCAACTATTAAATACAAGTTTTGATTTTGTCATGCTCAGTCTCTTCTTTACAAAAACTCGCTTACATAGACATACAGTCACATAGAATCGAATTTGAAAAGGGGGTTGGGGGTAAACGAACTTGAAAAGTATTTGACAAGCAAAAAACACAAAAAGGAGACAATTGTTTGATTCGGAAGGGGAGATAAAACACAAAAAGAAAACAATTGTTTGATTCGAGAGGGGGGATAAGTTCCAACTCCCAACATCTTTCAGTACTATTTTTTTTACACTAACTTACTACATTTCTTATATTCACAAAAAGGGTGAGAATGTGAACTTGAACGAACATTTCCGTAGTAAAAAGGTTATGACTGGGCGGGGGGGGGGGGGGGGGGGGGGGGGAGCAAATATTTGATATCTAAATGAACCATGGAAAGAGAAAAAAAATGTTTAAAAAAATATTAAGATTACGTTTAGGGCAAACCTTTACGGCAAGCTCGAATAAACATCTCTTATACACACTGTTTGTTAAAATTTTATTCAAAATAGAGTACTTTTCTGGATAGCCAAAGTTGTGGTAGATATAATGCAGATTGTAGAATCTTTGCATTTATTGAAGTTAAATTTTGTTTGTTTGCGGCACATATGTGTGCATGTTTGTGAGGGGGGGGGGGGTGGCGTATATGAATGACCCCGTAAAAAATTAGTGTGTTTTCCCGCTCATCGGAAAGGTCTTAGAAGTTGTAATAGATCCACCCCCCCCCTTTTTGTGTCCAAAATGTACACAAGGTTTAATAAATCAATTTTTAATGTGGCCGTGGGCCCCTACACAGACCCGAAACTGCCACCCCCTTTCTTGACTCGCGAATTCGACACTGCGTGCATAATCTGAATAGCATAACTAGATATACCTCCGCTCCGAAGGAGAGTAGGGTATACTGTTTTACCCTTGTATGTCTGTCTGTCCGTGTGTCCGTGTAGCTGTGTGTCTGTCCATAACAAATTTTCGTCACAGTTTTCTCAGCAACTACTTATTGTAGATGCTTGAAATTTTAACACAATCTTCACAATCGTCTCTGTCCGTTTCATACATAATAATTTTTCGTTGCAGTTATCTCAGCAACTACTCATCACAGATGCATGAAATTTAAACACAATCTTCTCTGAGGCATGCCATAAGTTGGGATACATTTTTGTTCAAATCCAACTTCCTGTTTGTCTGTGCGTCTGTCCGTTTCATACATAACAAATTTTTGTCGCAGTTTTCTCAGCAACTACTCATCGCAGATGCTTGAAATTTTATTACAATCTTCCCTAAGGCATGCCATACTGTGGGATACATTTTTGTTTAAATCCAATGTCAACTTCCTGTTTGTCTGTGCGTCTGCCCGTTTCATACATAAAACATTTTCGTCGCAGTTTTCTCATTAACTATTCATAGCAGATGCTTAATTTTAGTACACTCTTTGTTGAAGCATGTCATATGGGGGGATTAATTTTGATATGAAACTGATGTCAACTTCAAATTTATCTGTTTATCTGCCTGTAATTGAACTTGTGTATATTAACATGATAGTGTTTATTTACATCAGAGCGGGGGTATTACTAGTGACCATTGGCTCACAGATTTCTTGTTATTTTTGTCTTTTCAGACATTGACATTGGAAACAAATTGAAAGAGGGGGTGGGCCGAGGGAGTCAGAAAAAATTTCCAACATACAACAAATTTGACAAGCAAAAAAAAGGGGGATATGTCCTCTGCCCAAACACGAAAATCCTATAATTTTGTGTGGGGGGGATTTCTTTCAATGGCATTTTTTCCACGGATGTTGTGTATGACTCATGAATATATAATAGTTTACAATAAATTTTTAGTAAAAATGACTTTAACAACAAGAATATTGCTCTTTCATCTGATTTATATTGAATCTATGTTATTTGTTTGACAAAAAAATTTCCGTTTTCCGTTCCGTTCCGCTTTCCGTTCCGTTTTCCGTTCCGCGTTTTAGCAACACCCTATGAAAATGTGCTGAACCTCCACTAGGGCTGTGTATTGAGCAAAAAATTTCGATACAATACGATACAATATTTTTTAAAGCGATATGTGATATATTGGATTCTTAAACAAGTCCATCAAAATAGTCTTATAAAGTCATTTAATGCATGAATTTCATAAAAACTAAATGTTTTATAATCTATTTCCAAGTTCTAGCATCAATGCTACTACAAATAACACTTCAAATTAAAACTTTAAATGACTGAAAAATCAGCATATTGAAATAAAATTATCTATGTATTTTTTAATAATCATATAACTTGTGCTATGTCCTTAATGATTATAATTTTTTGGTCAGTTTCAATTTTAAAAAGTTAAATTTAATGTTTAGTGATTAAAATTCCCATCTTTTTCACAGAATTAGAAGAAAAATGTCTGCCCGATATGTATTGGAAGTTATTTTTCGATACGATATGCTCCTTGAATATTGATACGTATCGATATATTGATACAGCCCTAACCTCCACCCCCTTTATAATTTCCCTGGATTCATCTATAAAGCTAATCTATCCTGCAACTTCCCCTTGCATTGACCTAGAAGTACAATCTAATAGACCAAAGATTTATTCAGTCAATGTCCTAATGAACAATGATGAAGCCTTGTGCATGTATTCCGATGTTCTAAAAGCATTGTGACATCATGTATATTGCAATGTTTATGCCATAGAATTTTAGTTTCAACAGAAGAGATGTGCCTAAATCGGGTCGAAAATAGCTTGTTTTGAAGTTCAAAATGTAAAAAAGTTGCAGGATAAACAGAATACTTGGTACGCAAGCATATTAGGGCTGCAATAGTTAAGGAATGACTCTAATTCTTGGCCAAATTATTGACAGAGTATAATCTGGTTTGGGTGTTTACGCTTTTTTATAATCCGCTTTGCGATAATACTACTCGATAATTTGGCCAAGAATTTGAGACATTCCTTATAATTTAATTTTAAAATAATTAAACAACTTTGGACATGTTGGATATAAAATTATGTTGCTTTTTATGAGTTCAAATTTACTGCGCAATAATACAACCGTAGTAACAGAAGTGATGAGAAAGCGAGGGGAGGCAATAACTGATACATAGATCTAGCAGCCATGATGTTGTGTTTACATGAGGTATGTAAGATCGATTAACTGTTTGAAGTTAAAGGTACATTTATTAAATATGGAATTTTCCATGGATTCCGAGCACAGGAAATTAGGGGATTGCATGGATAAGATGATTAAGCTGGTCATCAAGGGGGTGTGTCTCCATACCAAACCAGATTATACAAAATAATTTGCGTTCCTTTTTGGAAATCAACCAATGAGAGGCGATAATACAAACAGAATTAAATTATTATCTTTTATTAATTTGTTTTAACAAATTATCAATTTGTTATAAAAATTATCAACTTGCTATAACAAAATAATTTGATTTAATAAAACAAATTAATAATTTGTTATAACAAATTAGTAATTTGTTATAACAAATTAATAATTTGTTATAACAAATTACTTATTTGTTAAAACAAATTATTAATTTGTTATAACAAATTACTAATTTATAGTGTTGGCAACGAGTACCCGGTTAACCGGTGTACCAGTGAAAACTGTCGCTAGTGCTCAGTGTCGCTCTGAAAAAAGCGGTAGCCGTGCAATTCGACACTCGTATAATTTGACCCAGAGAAAGTTGTTATCGCCTCATATAGGCGCAATTAGTGTTTAAAATGAAGTAAAATCGAAGTAATAAAGTTCCAAGACTATTTTCAGCAAAATCTTGGAAAATAAGTGTTTGACATTCGACGCTATTGCATCGCGATCGGCATCTGATCTGGGCTTTCATGTGATACCTCATCTCTAAAATTACATAAGAAGAAGTGCAATATATGACTAATTTAATTAGATATTTATTAATTGACTGAAAAAAAAACTATTTGGGAATAGAAAGCGACAGCAGAAGTGTACTATAAACTGTTTAATGTTTTTAAACATCGAGATCGGCATCCAACTTAATCAGCTGTTTGCACTCGAGAGAACAAATTATGATTAGTCAACTCGCAATCAAAACCGATCTATTGTAAGTAAGACAGTATTTTAACAAGATAAAATTAAAATAATTATCGTTTGTTTTGCCGATAAATGTAATGTTAGACACAAGTAAGGTTAAATTATGGTCTCGCCACTTGCAACCAGTATAAAATACTTCAAATAAAGTTGTGACGCGAATTTCCTCTATTTATTGTGGTTTTAATGTGTCTATAATGCTGAAAAGTTTTTTTTTTCTTGTACACAAAGACTAATGTGGATTTTCCCTATGAATGTTTAGGTGTTAATATTCTCTGTCATAAATTAAAAACTGAGCAGTTTTCAATCATTTTTCATCATATAGTTTTTGGTTAGATGAGTTCTGTTCACATTGATTCATTATATGTTCAATGATGATCCATGATAGGTGACATTCAGTAAATTCCGTCGATTTAAGCAAAGGGACTTAATTATGATAAAATAGTAATATCATTTATAGTGATATAGCATCTTTTTTTTGAAAGTGTGTGTGGTGGAGGGGGGCTTTCAATG
Organism: Saccostrea cuccullata; assembly: GCF_032062105.1. Classification (NCBI taxonomy): domain Eukaryota; kingdom Metazoa; phylum Mollusca; class Bivalvia; order Ostreida; family Ostreidae; genus Saccostrea; species Saccostrea cuccullata. Next base: position 188,910 of record NW_026923278.1, on the reverse strand, counting down.
AACATTTTTAATACAGTAAAACTAAAAGTTATGTCTGGAAAATAGCGGTGGAGCAAGCCCCCGGCCCCCTGTTGCTACGTGACTGATTTACTAAAAAAGAATATAACTTTGTGAAATTTTCTGATTGGTAAACTCATATATTTTAAAATAATTTGCTTAATTGTAATGAATAAAATAAGTTTTTTTTAATACAATAATTTGAATGTTTGTCATAAGCATAAAACACATTTATTTCAATAGCCATTATTCTGAATATTCAACAATATAAATATCTAAATGCAAAAATAAATAATTATTTTTATATATACATAGATGCATTTTAGTTTTGATATAAAGTCTACAGAAGTCCATTTGAGTCATCTTTGGCTCCATTTGGGTAAATCAACACACCGTTCAGTAAGATGCAATGTCACTGAAATATTGTCAATGTTGGGATAGACAAGATACCAGTAAGACAACTCTCAATTAAAAGAACTTGCCCAGTATTTGACGACAAAATCACTTAGTTTTAATAGATATTTTATGCGCTACTTAAGCAAAAATTGACATATTTTGTGGGGGAAAAATCAGAGAATTCTATATACATGTATTGGTCACTTGGTAGCTTACATTTTAGAATGGCTTAATGCTGTTTAAATGCAGTACAGACTGTAAGTCTGTTACAAAATGCCGTGTAACTTAGGTTCGATATATAGTAGAGGGCTGATATTTGGACACCTATATTACGAGATGTTTAATGTACTGTAAAGGTCAATGTCATATCAAGAGGTTAAAGATAAAAAGTATTAAAGATAAAATATTGTGATGAAATATCTAACACTATAAGTTCAGTTTTCCATAATTTGACACAATTTATTCTGGGACCCATTGGAATCATTCTGTTGATTTTTTTTGTGAAAATTGAATTATACAATTTCTCGTGATATAACTTTATGTGTAGCATAGTTACTTGTGAATTATTTTCAATTCTGACACTTATATATATGCTCTATTTTTACATAATATCTTAATATTCAAATTTACCAGTATCATTATAACTAAACTTATTGAATTCAAGTACCAGTAACATAAATATTGCCTTTATAAACAGCATCATGCAAGTTTTCAATAAATTAATTGATAATGTTGAAAAACGTTGAATGTCTGATTTCACAACTTTCTTAAAGGCCATATTTCAAACTATGTTGACAAAAATGTGTGATTGAATTTCTTTCATATCATATAAAGAAGAGATTTTGTATCCTAGCTAGAGCAAAAGATCAAAGTATCAGAGAAAATGAATTTGGGGAAAAATTGACCTATCTATTTTTTTTACACTTTAAATTAAATTTGAAATCCATTTTAAATTACCTGGTACATGTACTATAAAATCCAAATAATTCATTAGTTTGTACACATGTTGTAGGTGTTTAATGACAGATTGACAATTGTTTAAGATATTCAAGAAATTACATTTTAACCTGAAATTCAATTGAATGGCTTGATCAAATAAAATTTCTCTTAACATACATTTTTTCTTACTTTACTAACATTTATTATACTTTTTGCTAAACATTATTCTATAAAAAAGTGAAGACAATACAAGTATAAGAAAATGAGTATTGTTGATAGAGCTATGCTGAGAGTAGGAGTAATTTCGCTCTAATGATCTAATGTCCCCTTCAAATCTTTTCCTTTTATGGGAGAGGAGAAAAACAATGCAGACCAGACTGAGATTCAAATCGTGGCACCCTGAATCTCCGGTCAGGTCTCAAATAACCAACTGAGCTATCCGGTCACTGGCGATCGAACTGGGCTGACTGCCACATTCCTCCCTTCTTAAAGGTCTTGGTTTAAAGACCCCAACCCAGGATCATCCCTGGCAGGCTCTCACTTTTAGTTCCAGGGTATATGGCACATCACCAAATGTGACTAAGCCCCACCACTTGCCGTACAACAAACTTTCATTGTATTATCTCTAAACTTGTTGATGTTTGCCGAAATCTATATTTCAGCCATGAATGAAAAGCTGTGTAAGTTTCAGACGCTAATTAGGTACATCAACTGACTGAAAGACCAAGGTTGGCTGAGAATCTTACTATTATGACCAAATTTAAAGTTTTTGTGATGGACAGAACTACAGATTGACAGAAGTACAGATGGATGAGATTTATATTGCCCCCCCCCCCACTTTTGCAAAGGCAGGGACAATAATATACATGTATTTGAAAAGTTTATAGAATAAGAGAACTGCACAAGAACACTTTTTTATTACACAAATAGAACTTTCAGTGATTTAATGATAGGTAGACTTGTAAATAATAAGTGATTAAAAATGAGCAAAAAATACCTTTTTTAATGTTCTTCAAAGGCCAAGATAGGCCAGTATGAGAGGTATAGTATAGAGTATGAAATGCATGTAAAGTATATTTTATTGTTAATAGTTTCATGATAATTATGATAAATAGACAGATACTAGACCAATTATTTTGATGATCCTAGTGATACCATTTTTCTTGCTTTTGATTGATTGATTGATTGTATATTGTTTAACGTCCCTCTCATGAATTTTTCACTCATATGGAGACGCCACCATTTGCCGGTGGAGAGCTGCAAATTTTGTCCTTTACTCGGCACTTAGGGCCATTGAGCAGGGAGGGATCTTTTTCGTGCCAGCACCTACGGTGACACGGGGCCTCGGTTTATACGGTCTCATCCGAAGGACCGGCCTCCATGGGCCGCAGTGGGATTCGAGCCCGCGACGTAAGGATTGACTCCTTACTTCGCGACTCTAGAGCAGACGCTCTAACCACTGCGCCATGCGGGCGACTTCTTGCTTTTGGGCAACAATTTAAGTTTTTTTGAGTCAGTTTATGGATCTTCTAAATTGCTGTCCTGTCGCATGCATGGTGCAGTGGTTAAAATTTTCTAGAGTTGCCAAGTAAGGGGTTAGTTCTTATGTTGTGGTTTCAAATCGCACTGTTGGACATGGAGACTGCTCCTTTGGATGAGACAGCATGCATTGAGGTTTTGTGTTGCAATAGGTGTTGGGACAAAAAAGACCCCTCATACAAAGGGGGTTATTCATAGTCAAGGCGGATTCTACAGTCAGGGGAAGTTCATAGTCAAGGTGGAGTCTACAGTCAAGGTTCAAGGGGTAGTTCATAGTCTAGGTGGAGTGTACAGTCAAGGTTCAAGTGGTAGTTCATAGTCAAGGTGGAGTCTATGGAGTCTACAGTCAGGGGAAGTTCATAGTCAAGGTGGAGTCTACAGTCAAGGTTCATGGGGTAGTTCAATGTCAAGGTGGAGTCTACAGTCAAGGTTCAAGGGGTAGATCATAGTCAAGGTGGAGTCTACAGTCAGTGGGTAGTTCACAATAAAGGTGGAATTTACAGTAAAGGTTCAAAGGGTAGTTCATAGTCAAGGTGGAGTCTACAGTCAGGGGAAGTTCATAGTCAAGGTGGAGTCTACAGTCAAGGTTCAAGGGTAGTTCATAGTCAAGGTGGAGTCTACAGTCAGGGGAAGTTCATAGTCAAGGTGGAGTCTACAGTCAAGGTTCAAAGGGTAGTTCATAGTCAAGGTGGAGTCTACAGTCAGGGGAAGTTCATAGTCAAGGTGGAGTCTACAGTCAAGCTTCAAGGAGTAGTTAATAGTCAAGGTGGAGTCTACAGTCAGGGGAAGTTCATAGTCAAGGTGGAGTCTACAGTCAGGGGTAGTTCATAGTCAAGGTGGAGTGTACAGTCAATGTTCAAGGGGTAGTTCATAGTCAAGGTGGAGTCTATAGTCAAAGGGTAGTTCATAGTCAAGGGATAGTTCACAATTAAGGAAGTCTACATTTTGGAGTGTACAGTCAGGGTAGTTCATAGTCAAGGTGGAGTGTACAGTCAAGGTTCAAGGGGTAGTTCATAATCAAGGTGGAGTCTATGAAGTCTACAGTCAGGGGAAGTTCATAATCAAGGTGGAGTCTACAGTCAATGTTCATGGGGTAGTTCATAGTCAAGGTGGAGTCTACAGTCAAGGTTCAAGGGGTAGTTCATAGTCAAGGTGGATTCTACAGTCAAGGTTCAAGGGGTAGTTCATAGTCAAGGTGGAGTCTACAGTCAGGGGAAGTTCATAGTCAAGGTGGAGTCTACAGTCAATGTTCATGGGGTAGTTCATAGACAAGGTGGAGTCTACAGTCAACAGGTAGTTCACAATAAAGGTGGGATTTACAGAAAAGGTTCAAGGGGTAGTTCATAGTCAAGGTGGAGTGTACAGTCAAGGTTCAAGGGGTAGTTCATAATCAAGGTGGAGTCTATGAAGTCTACAGTCAGGGGAAGTTCATAATCAAGGTGGAGTCTACAGTCAATGTTCATGGGGTAGTTCATAGTCAAGGTGGAGTCTACAGTCAAGGTTCAAGGGGTAGTTCATAGTCAAGGTGGATTCTACAGTCAAGGTTCAAGGGGTAGTTCATAGTCAAGGTGGAGTCTACAGTCAGGGGAAGTTCATAGTCAAGGTGGAGTCTACAGTCAATGTTCATGGAATAGTTCATAGTCAAGGTGGAGTCTACAGTCAACAGGTAGTTCACAATAAAGGTGGGATTTACAGAAAAGGTTCAAGGGGTAGTTCATAGTCTAGGTGGAGTGTACAGTCAAGGTTCAAGGGGTAGTTCATAGTCAAGGTGGAGTCTATGGAGTCTACAGTCAGGGGAAGTTCATAATCAAGGTGGAGTCTACAGTCAAGGTTCAAGGGGTAGTTCATAGTCAGGTTGGAGTCTACAGTCAAGGTTCAAGGGGTAGTTCATAGTCAAGGTGGAGTCTACAGTCAGCGGGTAGTTCACAATAAAGGTGGAATTTACAGTAAAGGTTCAAAGGGTAGTTCTTAGTCAAGGTGGAGTCTACAGTCAGGGGAAGTTCATAGTCAAGGTGGAGTCTACAGTCAAAGGTTCAAGGGGTAGTTCATAGTCAAGGTGGAGTCTATAGTCAAAGGGTAGTTCATAGTCAAGGGATAGTTCACAATTAAGGAAGTCTACAGTTTGGAGTGTACAGTCAGGGGTTATTCATAGTCAAGGTGGAGTCTACAGTCAGGGGTAGTTCATAGTCAAGGTGGAGTGTACAGTCAAGGTTCAAGGGAGTAGTTCATAGTCAAGGTGGCATCTATGGAGTCTACGGTCAGGGGAAGTTCATAATTAAGGTGGAGTCTACAGTCAAGGTTGATGGGGTAGTTCATAGTCAAGCCGGAGTCTACAGTCAAAGTTCAAGGGGTAGTTCATAGTCAAGGTGGAGTCTACAGTCAGTGGGTAGTTCACAATACAGGTGGAATTTACACTAAAGGTTCAAGGGGTAGTTCATAGTCAAGGTGGAGTCTACAGTCAGGGGAAGTTCATAGTCAAGGTGGAGTCTACAGTCAAGGTTCAAGGGGTAGTTCATAGTCAAGGTGGAGTCTATAGTCAGTGGGTAGTTCACAATACAGCTGGAATTTACACTAAATGTTCAAGGGGTAGTTCATAGTCAAGGTGGAGTATACAGTCAGGGGAAGTTCATAGTCAAGGTGGAGTCTACAGTCAAGGTTCAAGGGAGTAGTTCATAGTCAAGGTGGCATCTATGGAGTCTACGGTCAGGGGAAGTTCACAATTAAGGTGGAGTCTACAGGTTGGAGTTGTTTATAGTCAAGTTGGAGTCTACAGTCAGGGGGAAGTTCACGATCAGGGGGTAGTTCACAGTCAAGGGATAGTTCATAGTCAAGGTGGAGTCTACAGTCAGGGGGGTTCTTTATAGTCAAAGTGGAGTCTGAAGTCAGGGGGTAGTTCACAGGCAAGTTGAAATCTACAGTCAAAGGGTAATGTGTGTCATAAAAACTCTATAGGAATACTCTCCCATTCCAAATGTAGAGCTTTAGTCAGCTGTTGCAGCGTCTAGGGATGTGATTGTCTTTGGCAAATGGATCATGTCAATCCGTTTTGTCTAATGCTGCTTAGTTAGGTTTAAATCTCGAGGTGACAATTGCAGAATCAGGTTTCTGTTGTTTTGCAAGAATGAGGTTGTCATTGCAAAATTGAATAGGCGTGTTCAGGTAGAACATAGTTAGAGTACCTTTTACCATCAAAGACCTTTAAATACGAACCAAATCAGTCTTACTCTTGTGTAATACCGTTTTTCATTCCACTAAACTACCACCACCAACTTTTTTAACGTCCTGGAGGCAGTTTTCTGTCTAATGTTCATTACGAAACCCTAGCACTTCAATAACAGGCTCTCTGATAAACATACTGGGACTAGCTACACCAAAATGTTCAATGGTGATGCTGTGGTCATACTCCATTGATCTGATATCTTTGAAGTAGATATTTGCATGGGGTGCTGTGGGACCAGAACACTGGCATGGATAATTCTTTTGAAATAAATCTTAGTCAGTTGAAAAGGGTATTGTTAGATGGTTTTTGCAGTTTAGGGATAATTCATGCTGTAGATGACGTCACTGTTTACATTCACTTTTACGTACTAGTAAATGTCTGAAGTGATTCTTTGCTGCTGATATTACATGTGGTATCTCGTATTTTTGCGAACATTTAATTTGGTGTTGCATTTTTATATTTTATAGTTGCTGTGCGTAACATATGGTGCTGTGCGTAACATTAAAACCTCTTGCAATTGAAGACTGGGGTACACCTGCTTTACCGGTCGCCCATTTTTCTTCTTATGCTACTAGTGTGCAAGATTCAGATGCAGCATATTTAGAAAGCGTCAATTTTTAGAGGAACACAGATTCAAAATAAAAATAATGCATTTTACTGGAATGCATTACATTGTATATCTATCTAAAAATAGGGAATTGCTATGTAAAATGTCAGCACAAGCTCGAAAGAAAGTGTAACAGATGGGCAGAAATGCAAAATGACACAAGGGTGTCCAGTCTCAACACTGCTTAATTTATGTATAGTGGAAACAATGTCGAAAAAGATTCACAATTCGCCAGAATTAATATGCTTTACTAAAGAACTCGTGCTTAGAGAATAAAAATCCTACAACACGCTGCAGACTACTAGTATACATCGTTCATTTTACAAGGTATTAAATTTATACCATATTCAATAAAAATAATCGATATCAATATAGTAAGATATATATCAGGAACGCAACTCAATAAATGAAACGGGAAGAATACCGGTTTTGAAATGATATAACATTAAATTATATAATACAAGTATCAATAATTCACATGCCTAGGAATACCAGTATGTTGTGTACTATATCCCACTTATTATTTTTAGAATCGGTAGGAGAAGAAAGTAGTGCAGAAAAATTACAAGTTCCCTAATTTGCAGATTTGCTTAAAAATTGTGCAGATTTACTGAACTGGAACTCAAATCTGTTGATAAGGAATATATCTTTCCTTCCAAGAAAGCTTGGGAAATGTAATTTATCAAGATGATCAGCTGAATTATTTTGTGTATTATAACGCTGGTGTGCAAAGTCTGAAATTCCCCTAAATATGAAACTGCCATTTTGAAGAGCGACACTTATCCCTGATGCTCATAACTAATTCAGAATAATTATTTCCTACGATTTTTTCCTCTAGAATTATTGACTTATACCTAAACCATCTATATCAAGTAAGACTGCCTTAAAATTTTACTGTATACCTGTTTTACAGACGATATATAAGTCAGGTGTGAGAAAATAGGAAACTGCCATTTTAGGGAGCGACAGTTTTCCCTGATGCTCGTAACTAATTCAAAATAATTATTTTATACATTTTTTCCTTCTAGAATTCTTAAATTATACCTAAATCATCTATATCAACTGAAACCGGCGAGAAATTTTACTGAATAATTGTTTTATAGAGGATATATAAGTCAGGTCTGAGAAAATAGGAAACTGCCATTTTGAAGAGCGACACTCAGCACTGATGCTCATAACTATTTCAAAATAATTATTTTTGACAATTTTTCCTTCTAGAATTCTTAAATTATACCTAAACCATCTATATCAAGTAAGACTGGCTTGAATTTTTACTGTATACCTGTTTTATAGACGATATATAAGTCAGGTGAGAGAAAATAGGAAACTGCCATTTTAGGGAGCGACAGTTTTCCCTGATGCTCGTAACTAATTCAAAATAATTATTTTTTACGATTTTTCCCTCTAGAATTATTAAATCCTACCTTAATCATCTATATCAACTGAAACCGGCGAGAAATTTTACTGTATACCTGTTTTATAGACGATATATAAGTCACTTGTGAGAAAATAGGAAACTGTCATTTTAGAGAGCGACAGTTTTCCCTGATGCTCGTAACTAATTCAAAATAATTATTTTTTACGATTTTTTCCTTTAGAATTATTGACTTATACCTAAACCATCTATATCAAGTAAAACTGGCTTGAAATTTTACTGTATACCTTTTTTATAGACGATATACAAGACAGGTGTGAGAAAATAGGAAACTGCCATTTTAGGGAGCGACAGTTTTCCCTGATGCTCGTAACTAATTCAAAATAATTATTTTTTACGATTTTTCCCTCTAGAATTGAATTCTTAAATCATACCTAAATCATCTATATCAACTGAAACCGGCTTAAAAATTTTACTGTTTACCTGTTTTATAGACGATATATAAGTCAGGTGTGAGAAAGTAGGAAACTGCCATTTTAGAGAGCGACAGTTTTCCCTGATGCTCGTAACTAATTCAAAATAATTATTTTTTACGATTTTTTCCTTTAGAATTATTGACTTATACCTAAACCATCTATATCAAGTAAAACTGGCTTGAAATTTTACTGTATACCTGTTTTATAGACGATATACAAGACAGGTGTGAGAAAATAGGAAACTGCCATTTTAGGGAGCGACAGTTTTCCCTGATGCTCGTAACTAATTCAAAATAATTATTTTTTACGATTTTTCCCTCTAGAATTATTAAATCATACCTAAATCATCTATATCAACTGAAACCGGCTTAAAATTTTACTGTTTACCTGTTTTATAGACGATATATAAGTCAGGTGTGAGAAAGTAGGAAACTGCCATTTTAGAGAGCGACAGTTTTCCCTGATGCTCGTAACTAATTCAAAATAATTATTTTTTACGATTTTTTCCTCTAGAATTTTTGAATCATACCTTAATCATCTATATCAATTGAAACCGGCTTAAAATTTTACTGTATACCTGTTTTATAGACGATATATATAAGTCAGGTGTGAGAAAGTAGGAAACTGCCATTTTAGGGAGCGGCAGTTTTCCCTGATGCTCGTAACTAATTCAAAATAATTATTTTTTACGATTTTTTCCTCTAGAATTATTAAATCCTACCTAAATCATCTATATCAACTGAAACCGGCTTAAAATTTTACTGTATACCTGTTTTATAGACGATATATAAGTCACTTGTGAGAAAATAGGAAACTGCCATTTTAGAGAGCGACAGTTTTCCCTGATGCTCGTAACTAATTCAAAATAATTATTTTCTACGATTTTTTCCTCTAGAATTATGAAATCATACCATAACCATCTATATCAACTAAAACCGGCTTAAAATTTTACTGTATACCTGTTTTATAGACGATATATAAGTCAGGTGTGAGAAAATAGGAAACTGCCATTTTGAAGAGCGACACTCAGCACTGACGCTCATAACTATTTCAAAATAATTATTTTATACATTTTTTCCTTCTAGAATTCTTAAATTATACCTAAATCATCTATATCAACTGAAACCGGCGAGAAATTTTACTGAATAATTGTTTTATAGAGGATATATAAGTCAGGTCTGAGAAAATATGAAACTGTCATTTTGAAGAGCGACACTCAGCACTGACGCTCATAACTATTTCAAAATAATTATTTTCTACATTTTTTTCTTCTAGAATTCTTAAGTTATACCTAAATCATCTATATCAACTGAAACCGGCGAGAAATTTTACTGTATAATTGTTTTATAGAGGATATATCAGCCAGGTCTGAGAAAATATGAAAGTGCCATTTTGAAGAGCGACACTCAGCACTGATGCTCATTCTTCATAATTATGCGTGTTTCTCGTTATTTATCTGTTAAATAAAAACTGGTTGATAGAACTTATATATAATTTTTTCAACTTATATTTTGATAAATTACAGATATTTAAGGTTCGTTACTAGTCTTCAGTTCTCGGTTCACCTCCGTTCACACCTTTAATTGGTATCAAATTATCAATCGACCATGGGGAGCTGTGTTTGTTAGTTATTAACATACAGGTAATTTTTGACACCTGTCTGAGATAACGCCCACGGCGTGGTTCACATCTATTAAGAAATGACTGAGGGACTGTGGCATGTTTTTTCTTTTTTTTTTTAAATACAAGTATCTGTTCAATTTACCGCGATTAAATGTGTAGCCGTTTATTCTCTATAATATAGAAATTTAAAAGATCATTTAATAATTCTATACGAGGTAAAAAAAATGAAAAGTTCTAAAATTCTAAAATTTTATTTGTCTTGCCTTCTTTTAAGATTAAAATAAACAAAGAAAACATAAAAATCAGCGACTTTGGATACTATTACCATGGAATTAAAATCAGTGAGACACCGCTTCGATTTGAAGCGACCGAAATCCCTAGGCATGCGCAGAAGCCAGTGCTCAGTGTCGCTCTTTTCCCTATATATTCTATTAAGAGCGACACTGAGCACTAGCGACAGTTTTCACGGTTACACCGGTTAACCGTCGAACATAGCGAGTATCGGTTAGTAAAATTGCTATTCGGTTACTCGGATAAAATAAATTTTACATAGTAAAGGCATAGAAAATGAATGTTTTATAATTTATAAATGTATACTAACTACAAATTTCCCTAATTTTAGGTACCGTTAGACTTGATCTAGTGCATGATTGAAGTGAATCAAATTGTTTTGATTAGTTCTCACAGTTTGTATAATTGATTGCTTGGGGTATACGTATTTTGAAGGCCTGGGTTATAATTACCTCATTTGATAATTTAACGAGATGCCGCCGCAGACATAATTAGCTTGGAGTTGTAACAAAAGAGCGGCTGATTTAAAATCTGTTAAATCACCTACGCTTAAATTATTCAGAAACCAGCGATTCACTGGACACTTTACATATTACTGTAACTATTAATCATGGAGTATATAAATAATCATTCTCCTTGATTGCGACATATTTCGTGGGCTGAGAAAGAAAGTGTAAAATGGTGATTGACGATGACGTATTTATTTGTCTTTGTTTGTCAAATTCCCTATTAATTATCTTTATTTTAAAATCGTAAATCGTTGACGATACCGTATGTGTGTATTCATTGTATTGTAAATATAGTGTCCCTACAAGTATATTTGTGCATTACTATTACCGATAGGTATAGAATAAGATGAATAATAGATATTGATACTTTTACCAAAAATCATCCGAGTAACCGGGTACTCGATCGGAAGATGAAGCGAGTAACCGGTTACTAAAAATCGTCCGACTTGCCAACACTACTAATTTATTATAACAAATTGATAATTTGATATAACAAAGTAATAATTTGTTATGACAAATTAATAAAAGATACTTTTGCGGCCCTAATACGCTTCCGTAACTTGGTTACTGCTTGAAATTTAACTGATATTTGGGCTTAAATTGGGTTGAAAATGTGATGGTGGGCTCGGCAAGCCTTGCCCTCTATCACGTTTTCTTACTCTGGCCCAAATATATGACTTGTATTTCAAGACAGTAAACATGTACTTTATATATACTCTCAATAAAAAGATTTTTAAAATGCAGACAAATGATTTTTATTATATTATGTTTGCTTAGAAAACAAAAGTTATATTATTGATAAAAGTTATACAAAATCTCTGTAAAACCACAGGAGAATTTTATCAATAAAGTCAATTGAACTCACTCACTCATGCATATAGCTCATGGTTTGGTCAATCGAGTTTTTTATATGAATTGATTTTATTGATAAAATAGCAAATTCCTGTCACTGTGGTAAAATGAATTAGGTGACCCCAACATCTCTAACATTAAAAATGAACAATATACATGTTGTACATGATATTGTAACTTAAGAATACACATTGTTTAAAGAATAAGACAATTTTTTTTAGAAGTGCACTAGTCTAGCTCTTTTGGCAAATTACCCCTAGCCACGGAGAGTTGTTCACCTGAAAAAAGAATTTTACAAGATGATTTTATGCTAGTATTTTCATTCAGGATCAATAATTTTTAAAATCTCTACAATCAATTAAAGTTGTTGATCTAAGTCATAAGTTCTTTTGTAAAACGGGCCTTGATCAGATCTGTATTTGAAGCACTCTGCATACTTGCTACATGTGATATATTTAAATATTGTAGATTGGTTGGTACAATGAGCACGTAAAGGATGTGTTTAGGCTCCCCTACCCTCCAGATACACTGGGACTTCTGGTCATCAGTACACCAGAAATGTTTGAGAAGGCCTTTATACCATTTGTCAGACAGCAGGGGGAGTGTGGTGGAATACGAGATCCTATAGATCAGTGTGTAATGCATTACTTCAACAAAGTCAAACAGGTAGGAAAATTTCTTTTCTCGTATTTCAGTATTTGAATGTCAATCTTATATGGTTTACTTGTAAGGTCTGACTTGATTGTACAGGTACGTCATAAAAAACAAGATGTGTTTGTGAAACACTGATCCCCTGTATGGCAACATAGCAAGGATTAAACATTTCTTAAATGCAAATTTAATATATCGGTACCCAAAGTAGGGTATTCTCACTGGAAATACAATTGTGAAAAAATATGAAAGTAGGCCAGGGTTAAATTTTTTTCATATGTACGGAAATCTCCAAGGTCAAGTTCAAAAGGTCAAAGTAAATGGTATCCAATGAAAGGTATTGCCATTTGAAGTACAGAAGCCCTAGCCCTAACCCTTCAAAAGTTATGGCCAAGGTTAAATTTTTTTTTAAATTAGGTCAGCCTCCAAGGTCATGGTCAAATGGTCAAAGTTCTTGATATCAGATGAAAGGTCTTGTCACAAGGATTAAATAAATAAAGTATGAAAGCATTAGCCCTAACCCTTCAAAAGTTATGGTCAAGGTTTGTTTTTTAAAAGTAGGTCAAACTCCAAGGTCAAGGTCAAAGGGTCAAAGTTCTTGGTAGCCAATGAAGGGTCTTCTCACAAGGATTACATATGTGAAATATGAAAGCACTAACCCTTAGCGTTCAAAAGTTATTGCCAAGGTTACAGTTTTTTCATAAGTACGGAAATCTCCAAGGTCAAGGTCAAAAGGTCAAAGATGTTGGTATCCAATGAAAGGTTTTGCCACAAAGAATACATAGGTATATGAAGTATAAAAGTCCTGGTATCAACTGTTCAAAAGATATGGCCAAAGTTAAAGTTTGGAATTTTTTGTAAAAGTGGGTCAAACTCCAAGGTCAAGGTCAAAATGTCAAATTCGGTGGTACCCAAAGAAAGGTCTTGTCACAAGGAATGCAATTGTGAAATATGAAAGTCATAGCTCTACTAAATCAAAAGTTATGGGCAAGGTTAAAGTTTTTGCAGACAAACAGACAGCTGGACAGACAGAGAGACAGACAGATGGATGGACACGACAAAAACTATATATTCCCGAAACTTCGTTTATGAGGGCATAAAGAATTTGTAATTTTATGAAAGCTGGAGTATTTCCTTTTAACTATAATTTCTATTATTAATTTTAGGTTTTTACTGATTATGACATTGAGTCACTCTACGACTTTGAGATGCACCACAACAGAAGACCAAAAATTTTAGTGCAGACAGTAGGATATGTCTCAGGAGCAGCTTATTACTATCAAAAGTCAGACGTCACAAATCCACCCTGGCCACCAGAGAAGGTGAGAGCAGCTCATTAACTTTTCATGTACTTGACATTTGAAAATCATTTCCCGCGACATCATTTCCCTGAAAGCTTCTTCTGATCAAACTTTTGGTTATTTTCTTTCTGTTGACTATTGTCATTTAACTTTTTACATTTTTAACTTTTCAAAAACTGCTGGCATTGTCCGTTTCTTATTATTATTTTTCTGTACATCTAATTTTGCTCCAAAGTCAACAAGTTTCCAGATTTCTAACAAAGGGCTGAAAGCTTCTTCTGATCAAACTTTTGGTTACCGGTATTTTCTTTCTGTTGACTATTGTCATCTAACTTTTTACATTTTTAACTTTTCAAAAACTGCTGGCACCCCTCATTTATAATCCAAGTGTCTTCGTGAGGGGGCCGTTTCACTGCTTTAGTGTCACTTGCCTATATACGATATGTGATGTGTTAGAAATGTAGGCAATGCAAGTTCTTTCAGGGTATATACAAGTGCATTTAGAGCAGAGACCTCAATAGCATAATGGATAGCGCGTTCGGATATTTTCCAGAAAATAGGTGTAGCATCAAATAAGACCTCTCGTTGCTCGCAACGAGATCGTTTCTAGTTTAACTTGAAATTGCATTGGCAAGAAATATTTTATTCTTTTCAGAAAATATGTGGAGTGTGCTATCATCCAACCTATGGAGGATGGTTTGGTTTACGAGGCGTACTAATTTTCAAAGACATTCAGTGTCCTAGTCTGGAACAGACTTTACCCCAAGATGTTGTCCCAAGTCAAGAGATGAGAGTGAATCTCCTGAATAGATTCAATTTTCACTGGCAGGACTGGACATTTAGGGACCTTATTCCTGTCAAACAGAGGTACTCCCAGGAACAGATTCTTTATTTCTCCACTAAACCAAAGGATCGGACAAAACTGATTGAGAAAATCAAGGCATCCGAGACATTGTTACCGGATAATCCAGGGGATGTGCAATATCAGGATAAAGGACATTCAGAGGAAACTGTAGAAACTGATGACACAAATCTATTGAATGGTAGTTAACAAATGATGATAGAACATAAAAGGAAGTGCTTCATGTAGGAATATTTGGTTTTACATTTCCTGTCATATAAGTTTTAATACGTAATATGGGTCTGTTTGATTGCATGGCAGTGCCAAGCAATAGTTGACTATAACCTTTAGTTATGCTTATTTTTAATTGATAAATTTTAAATACTGGAATACATGTATCCTATACCTATTAAATCTGAAAATGCCACTGTTTTCATGTGTACTACATTATGACAAAAACCATCATAGGATGTACTTATATATTTATTCTTCAACAAATATTATACATTTAATGAACAAAAAATCCCAACAAATTAGAACAACAAAGTGCTTAATAAGCTTTCTAAAACATTCTACTTAAGATAGAGGTATGAGTTTCAGCAGCATATAAACCTTAAACCCCCCTATGTAATGTATAATAAATAATACTCTGAATATGTGGAAGCTTTGCAGTGCATAAAAGTAAGTTAAGCATTTAAATATGAAAAAGTTTTTATTTTAGTTTGATGGACCTAAAATGTTAAAGGCCCCAGTTGAAAGTCAATTAAATTCTTATCGCTTCTCAAAGTAAACATCACGCATTTCCCTATCTCGTTGAGATGAAAGAGTAGTAAAGTGACGTATAAGTGGAGGTCGCCTTGCGGCATGGTCCAGCTGAGGCAAGTTGATGTCATCAGTGTGACGTGTGGAGAGGATCATGCTGAATAATTAATAATAAGTCAATATTACAATCTGATACAATTGATAAACAATATGTCAATACATGTATTACAATCTGTTCAAAAGTAAATACAAAACTGTACAGTACATGTAATTAATTTTATTTTGGTTGTATCATGCCCTGTGATTGGCATACCTGGTAAGAAAAATTAGTTTATATCCTATGAACTTTGTCGCACAATTCATTTGAAGTATGGTGTCATGATAGGGCCATTTGCAAAAGTGTAATAGTATAATTGATAGTACCATCGCAATAAAAAGTTAATATTGTGCTGGCACATTGTCATTTTGTGCTTGTGCTTTATTACTAAACTTACTACATTGTACTATTATTATCACTGTTTGAAAGTGACAACACACACAAATCACATTGTATGTGATCAATGGCAATGCTCTTACACATTGTCAATTATTGATAATTATGCATTGTTATACACATACTTTAACAAATGTCATTATCAAGATACCATTTTGATGTCAAAAACATACCAATCCAAGTGAGATTGCTCTTGAATTTTGCATAATTTGAAGATATTTTTGAAGGGAAACCCAGTTACAGAGTGTAACTTCGGTCCAATGCAAGGATGTCTTAAACAATACATGTATTCAGATGTAAATTATATAAATATAGGTCCCTGGTAAAGTGGATTTGAAAACATATTTTCAAATAGTTACAGTACTGTGTTCTGGTAACCTTTTTAATAAAGGGTTATCACTGACTGTCAAAAGGCAACATATGTCATAATTTATGTCTTGCATATTAATTTTGTTGGGAAACTCAAAACATACTTCATATAGCATTTCAAAGACTGGAGTCAAGTGCAGTTGTAATAGTCAATGGATAGCTGTGCACTTTTAACACAGCACTTATGTTCCATAAAAAGAATTTGGATACTGTTTGAAAAAAGTAGTATTGGGTGAATTTTACTTATGCAAAGCTTAAAATGATGACGATTTTGAAGAATGGCAGGGAAACATTATTTGGGGGTAAAGAGGTCGGTTCACTTTATGCATAAGATGGCCCTGTAGAAATACCAACTGATTGATCAACACTTTATTTTCCATTTGAAGCATTAAAATAAAATAGAAACTTAGTGCTTTTATATCCTATTAAAAAATTCCTCCTAGAAGTCCACTTCTTGGAGAACTGGCTTTATGAAATTGCAATGTTCAGGAATTTTTAAGTAAACAGGTATAATTGAGTACTTTCCGTGAAGAAAAATATGAATGCACTCTCTGATCTAAAAAATAAAACATGTCTTTTAATCCTCAGAAATA
Source organism: Saccostrea cuccullata (assembly GCF_032062105.1). Lineage (NCBI taxonomy): Eukaryota > Metazoa > Mollusca > Bivalvia > Ostreida > Ostreidae > Saccostrea > Saccostrea cuccullata. Next base: position 172,076 of record NW_026923278.1, on the reverse strand, counting down.
GTTCTATCATTTACTAGTTGCATATTTTAGATCAGAGGTTGCACTCTATATCAAATATCGTAAATTGCTTTAAAAATTGGCCGTTTTTGTAGACTTTTTCAGAATATGAGGAAATTGACACATTTTGTGACGTCATAATGCATTGACTAGCCAGAAAATTACGTCATTTTTATAGATACGCAGTCACCAAAGATGTGATATTCAATGCATTGTTAACTAAAACTATGTAGTTTCAGTTTTTCAGAAATCCACAGGGCCAAATAAGGCAAAAGTGAACCTTGTTCTTTACTAATGAATATTTAGTACATTAATTTAACTGGGTGGTTATCATAATGACATATTTAAAGTTGCATATAAATACATCTACAATGTATATTTTCTTTTTGATTCATGAATTAGTTTGTTTTATTTCATATTGTTTGTATTACAATGTTTTTAAAAGTTTATAGTTACAGTTACCTCAAAATGTAAAAAATTTGCTGTAACTTTGCTGGCTTATATTATGATACCCATCACATAAATTAGTAAAATTACCAGATTAAATTATCTTGATTCAAAATTTAAAAAAAAAATCTGTAAATTCAATAAATCATTGAAATAAGTTGAAATGAGTTGAACTCATTTCATTTTTGGGATACTTAGGTAGGTACATATGTACAGTATAAATATTGTGAATATCCAATGAATACACGCTCCCCCACAATCCTTGTTATGATCACTCTGACAGTTATTCTCAGTAAAAAAAAAAATGTTTGTTCATTTGTTTGAGTCAGAAAGGATAGAGAGAGAGGGACAAGAAAGGAGTGCATGTAGACAGAGTGCTTAAAGAATACATACCTCCAAACCGTGTCAAACACATAGCACAGAGAGCACGCAGTGCCACAGCACAGAGCACACAGTGCCACAGCACATAACCCACACGGTCAAACAACAAGCCACACATGACAGAACAGTCACTCCAAGTGCATTAAATGGAACTTTTGCCAGATACCATCTTATTTAGTGTGGTGATGATTCAATCTTCATATTTCTAATTTCATTTTTAATTGTTTCATGTATGGGTGTACAATTTGTTTCTAAACATGCCCATTTGAACAGTTAACTACATGCAGAAAGGGAATATAATAACTAGCTGGTAAATTACTGGAGGTGTTAATGAAGATGGATGTAATTTAAAAGCATGCAATTTAAATAAGGATATATGTATTACTTTTACCAAGGTTTAGCAGTGATTTAGACAGTAATTACTTTACACTACATCTATGTATGTTATATATATTTGACTCAAACTAAGTTCTAAAGAAATAGACTAAATTTGATTCTAAATTTTAAAATAAAATCAATTCAGGTTTTTTTAAAAATATATGGAATTTGCAAGCACTATAGTAGGTAGGATAGTATTGTACTGGGTAAGTTCTACTGATTTTGATAGAATATTTATAAATTTAGGGAATATATCACCAGAAAACAACTCTAGTCTTGATAATATTGAAAGACATGCAGTCAAATTGTCAAACACTCATGCAAAACATGCAGAATCAGAAGAAAAAGCAAACACATTTACTTCAGTTAGAGTTAATGTATTACTATACTGTAGAATTTTGTCAATGTAATGATTATTTTCTTTTCTTCTTTTCTCAATGATCTTAAGTTAGTTTTCTGATGATTTGTGTCATTGATATAGAAATTAACGTGTAAAAAATTACCAGTATATGAAAATCGATGTTTACAAATGCTATTGAGCTTAATCCTTTCCCAGTTTTGTAAAATAAAAGCTGTGCATGATCATTCAAGTCTATTCAAACAGATTTCACACTGTAGCATAAAGAAGGATTTTTACTTCAGCAAGTTAAATCAGAGTGTATATTACCAGGTATTTTAAATTTTGTATGAAATAGGAATATTATGTGATTTATGCATGTCCACAAAGCATGAATCTGTGATTAAACTTGCTGAGGTAGACAGATATTATTTACAAAGAAAGTGATGCTAAAAAAGCTTTGCAACAAAATGAATATTAATATGAAGTTAGTAGGTCACTGTTAGTTTGGAGTGTACACCCATACTTACAATGGCACATTGCGCTTAATTTGATCCTCAGCTTTTGTTGGGATCATGAAATAATTGACTTTCTTTAATGTTCCAGATTTATCAACATAAAACTCTCTATGCTACTGGGCATTCTGAAAAATGGTTGTAATATTATTTTTAGTATCGATTTATGGAACCAAAAAAAAGTTATCTGTTAGTGTCACAACATGTATTATAAATTTTATGTCACTACATGTATAAATATTAAATCTTTAGAACTTTTGATAAATGCTAACTGTTCAGCATTTGTCAAAGACTAAATTGTTAACTTCCTTTTTTTATTTAATAAAATTTTGTTATCAACACTCATTTTTTACACACAGCATGTACGTATATTAATAGTACCGAAGTATCGGTACATGTATTTATTTAATATGAGTTGCAAACATTAATTTTAGTATGCAAAATCTGAATTTATACCTGGAAACCAAACTAAATTATATAATGCAGTGTGTACAGTGTACATGATATGATTTTTTATGTTTAAATGGAGTTGAATAATGAAGATGTTAATTTGGATAATTAAACATGTACATTTCTCCAAACCTTATCAAAAGACTTGAGTTCTTCTTTCCTATCAAAGTCTATATTTGTTAGAGAATACTTTGGTGTGTGCAGCCATCTGTCTCTTGTCCTTGTTCTGTTACTGATCACAGTCTCGGGTTTGTGGGTATAATAGGTGGGGAAATCCCCTCCCTTACAGTATGGATCAGCAGAGGATGAAAGGACATGTGAACGGTAGTCCTGGAAATATTTTGCAGTGGCATTGCCATATGTCTCTCCATAATCATATTTTGTTGTTGGACAATGTCCTCTATATCTAAAAAAAAATAATGCATAAGTTAAGTATATATATTTAATTTTAGAGCTACGATAACAATTTTGTAGGGGAGATTGGGTTAAAAAAAAAACTAATTTCAGGTGTGTCGGTCTGTCCACACAATAATTTTGCAAGTGTAACAGGAGAGGAGAAAATGCAGCAGACCAGACCGGGATTCGAATCCGGGCCCCCTGAAACTCCGGTTAGGTGCTCTACCAACTGAGCTATCTGGCCACCGGTGATCTAACCTGGCTAACCGCCACATTCCTCCTTCCTTAAAGGTCTTCGGACCTCCAAAGACCCCAACCCAGGCTCATCCCTGGCAGGTCTTTCACCTGTCAATTCCAGGGCATGGCACGGCACCAAATGTAACGGGAGAGGAGAAAATGCAGCGGACCAGACCGGGATTCGAACCCGGCCCCCTGAAACTCCGGTCAGGTGCTCTACCAACTGAACTATCTGGCCACCGGCGATCTAACCCGGCTGACCGCCACACAAGTATAAATGGGAAATATATCATATATGTTATATGCAATAGAAAAAATAAAATATACATTTGTGTGAATTGTGTCCCTTTAAAACGATGACAATTAAAATTTATTTTCTTTCGCTTTTCTAGAGCTGCCTATGATTAAATACCCCCATATCCCCATCCGAATTAAGCTGCTTCATATGGGCGTGCTACTAAATGTCTTTATATCAAATCACAGAAAAAGACGAAATTATTATCTCCTTTCTTAAACGAGGGGAAATATTGTCCTTGCATCAAAATTACCAACACAGTTTACAATGAAATAGCAAATTTATATTACAATGGTGAATGAATCAGCTGTTTGCAAATGAATGAACAGAGACCTCCTTTAATTTTCGGCATACATACCCCGGCATAAACCTTGGAGGGATAAAGGTGGCATTGTTTGTTGTAATTAGGGTACCAGACGCCCGAGACATGATGGATATTTTTACACCTAACAGTGCACAATGTGATGTTGTTTACATGCCTTAGAACACACAGTGCAATCAATTGCGCGCATAAGATAGTTCTACAAAATAATTGAAACTGAAATTAACATAACATTTTCCGAATCCTTCAATTGCTATATTTTATAATTCTTTGATGTATAAGAAGTAAATACCCAACTAAAGTATATTTTTACGCGTTTAAATTAGAGGTAAAATCCAGCGCACGAATATAATCGTAACTAAGTAACTTTGCAATAGTGGAACTCTTTTGTACTTCCTTCTGCAGAGCGCGGGATTTTTCGAATACTTTTAATGAAAAAAAAAACATACAGAAGCCTTGTAAAAGGATTGTTTTTTCTCTGTTATTCAGAAAAATATGAGAGGGCTTCATAATAGCAACTAATCATGCCCCACCTATTCCTGGGTTCTTGACACAGGCACTTGTTTGTTTTTAAGTTAAACAAACTCAATAAACATTCTAGCTTTTCACTCAATTAAGACTTTTATTTGATCCCATTTTTTATTTTAAATTGCGATTTAATTACGATTATACTGAATTTGTTTCTCTTCTTGTCATAATGAGATCGATATACCTTCCTAAATCTTACATTCTGATAAGTAAGTAAAGAACAAGGTTCACGTTTGCCTTATTTGGCCCTGTGAATTTCTTCATAGTTTTAGTTAACAATGCATTGAATACCACTTAGATCTTCAGTGACTGCGTATCTATCAAAAATGATGTAATTTTCTGGCTAGTCAATGCATTATGACATCACAAAATGCATCAATTTCCTCATATTCTGAAAAAGTCTACAAAAACGGCCAATTTTTAAAGCTATTTTTCGATATCTAATATAGAGCGCAACCTCTGATCTAAATTATGCAACTAGTAAATGATAGAACTGTTTCTGAGGATTAAGAGACATGTTTTATTTTTTAGATCAGAGAGTGCACTCATATTATTTTTCTTCACTAAATGTATACCTGCATGTTTACCTAAAAATTCAAGAACATTGCAATTTCATAAAGCCAAATCTCCCAGACCTGGACTTTTAGGAGAATTTTTTTAATAGGATATGAAAGCACCAAGTCTCTATTTTATTTTAATGCTTCAAATGGAAAATCAAGTCTTAATCAATCAGTTGGTATACGAGGGGCGTTCAATAAATAATATGTCATCGGTGCTCCGAAAGAAGCAAAACGCTTTTCAATGATTTAGACTTAATGGTTTCATTTAAATATTCTCTTTTAATTAAAAACACATGTCCGTAACATTTTTATCCAATTCCTGATTCTTTTTAGAACACATTTTGGGTATGACTGATCGTATACTGGAATATGGCAGATCCTATGATTTCCTGGACTTGTTTCTTAATTCTTTTTAAAAGGTATTTTACTAAAGTTTGGAAAATGAAACGAGTCAAAGGGTGAAAGATCTGGCAAATATTGTTGGTGTGACAAAACATGAGCTTTGCGTTTATCCTCAAAACTCCTTAATTCTTCATGGCGTGTTGGTTTGGACGCTGTCATGAAGAAATTTATTGTAGTGGATTCCTGATATAGTTTCTACCTCTCGTAAACCTTTCGATTTTTTTTTTTTTTTTGCAAAAAATAGCTATTTAGACTTCTCCAGAAATTGAAATTTCTCCCCAAATAAGAATTTGAACAATAATATCACTAATACTTAAGAAAATGACATATGAAACTGTTTTTGTGCTTTTGCAATTCATAGTTTTTCTCAAACCTTTGCTGTTTTTGTCAAGTGCATCTTCTTGTAATTTGTTTCGAGGGTTTAAAGCAATGGATTCAAGTTTCACTATCTATTTGAATTTCAGACGAACGTTGATAACTACAGTTTTTGATTTGTTTAAATACATGTAATTGTTTAGATATTCTTACTCGCTGTCGTTTTCACTCATTTTTCAAAACACAGGGTGACCATTGAGTACTAAGCCTTTTTTCTGTCTAATATTTCTTTAAAACAGTATAAACTACCCCAAAATAATGTCTATCAATTTTGCTATGTGTCTTGAAGTCAATCAAACATGATCAGTGATAATTTGTTGAATTTTGGCAAACAGTAAATTAGTTGATGTCAATCTTTGTCCCCAAGGACAGTACCTATTTTTGATGCCCATTATATTATTTTTGTTCATTGAAATCCACATGCTCATGTGTCTATAAAACATACATTGATTGCTGTAAATTTCACATATTTCTGTGACTATTTCTCTGAGATTCTTAACGTGTTTTACAGCAGCTTTCATGAGGCGTTAAATTTTACTCTAGTATACTGATTCTTTACCATACATTTATGATCATGTAGTGTCTCGAATAGCCCCTGTTCTCCAGCTTCTCACAATGGAACTATGTGAAGAAAAGTGGTCAAATAAACTGTAATCAATTTATCAAAGATTAAATAATGAGAGAAAGCCAAGCTTAATGTCATATGATTTCTATGTTGTATGTCATAGAGCTCATGACATTATTTATTGAACGCCCCTCGTATCTACAGGGCCAATGTATGCATAAAGTGAACCGACCTCTTTTATTTAAAGTCAGTATTTTTTACATAGCACAACAATAAATATAAGCTCTGATAAAAGGGGAAAAAAATAATATAAATTTTACACCCATCTGTCAAAATATCAATTGTTAAATTACTTTGCTGGACCTTGCATGGAGTTACCATGCAGCCTCAGTAGCCCAGAGAATAACAGATCTGCATGACAAGTCATGCAGGGGCCTGTTTTATTCCAAATAGTTTCTCCTTTCCCATTTCATTTGATGTTGTTGTCTTGATCAAGTTGTTTTTGAATTCCTGCCAGAGGCTTCAGAATCAGGGCTGTGTGTTTTCAAAAGCTAAAGCAATGGTTATATACGGAGGGATGAATGTAGTATTTTTTGGCCACATGAACTGTGGAGGCTATTATCAGTCTTCTCATTTACACATACAATGAAAACATTCAATCTTTGGCTGTTAAATTGCTATACTTATGAAAATTTAAAAACCCTGGTTAGTGAAGGCTGTGAACTGTTCAGTCATTACCATAAACTGTCAAATTACTATCTAGAGGTGTGTTTGGAGGGGGGGGGGTATATATTCACTTCCATATTTATCCTCATCTCTACTTCACATTATGGCACTGAATCATAATGTTTTATGAGACTGGGTGAAATAAATTCATTCTAAATATCGGTAAAGGGTTAGCATACACTTAATAGAACCATATTACAAAGAACTCTCTTGCTCTATTCTGCTTGTGTAAAAATAAATCACTTCTTTATGAGGCAATCAATTTATTTGTCTGAACAATAACATTCAAAGGAAAGAATGTGCATTCAAGAAAGTCATATTTTTTTCAATTATCTGAGTAACTTGACAAACCCAGCACCACTAAAGGTAAAGAGAAAATGAAAAACAAGAAGGGAAATGTATAAAATAAAATATGAACACAGCTATATGAATGGAATTTCAAAATCAAAAAAATGTCTTTTACCCTTGCAAAACCTCTTCTATAACCTATCTTTAAAAGTCAACAAATATGTTCTGTAGTTTTGAAGTTGTATTTAAAAAAAATAATTCACACAATTATATGGCAGTATTCTACAAAAAGGTGTTATCTTTTTTATCTTTAAGATCTATACGTACTGAGTTTAAAGTATTAGCAATAAAACTGAATAATACATTTTACACAGATTGACAGAGCTGACAATAAGAAAGAATAAACATGTTCATACAAAAGTAGGTTAAAAAATGATCAACAGAAAACAATTATTCTTTAAACATATAAAGTATAATGCTGATTTATGCATTGTGCCCCTTCATATTGGTCAGTTTAAAAATATGATATAATGAAACAGGTAATAATATGCATTGCACTGAGATAAGAAAGATTTAATCTTAGGACACAGACAAACATGACATAAAAATATTAGGAGTAGATAGTAAATATACAATCTACAATAAAAATGAATTACTATAAAAGATCTGACATGATGAGAAATAATAAAAATAATAACAATTTTAAGGGATTTAAATTTTAACAATGTTCACAACCATGTATGGACTAAACAAAGTCTTTCAGACAGTGGGTGTTTTTGGTGTATCACAGTCAGCAGCTGGATTGTTTGTTTGTCTGTTATTTTTTCACAACCTGATTCTAAATGAACTGTAAGACAGAAAATTGAGATACAACAAATTATTATCCAACTTGCCAATTTTTCAAACCTCTTATATACATGCATGTAAATTTATTTATGTCAAATGAACGTTTGACATGAATGTTCAAATTTAATTTACTCAAATGGAAAGAGACTTCTCATAATCATAGACACAAATAAATCTTACTTAATGAAATCAGGAGCCTTTGAGATGACATGTTCAAATTCAGCAAACGAGAGGGAATCGTCATCATCCAAATCAGCCTCCTCCAAAATCTGAAGAAGAAAACAAATTTCATCTCAAACTGTAACTCAAATAATCTACAGACAGCAGGTGTTTAGTCAAAAGCAAAAAAGAAAAGGGGGGGACTTGCATTTTGGATAAGTTGTTCCATTTCTTCATCAGTCAATTTCTGCTCTCCTGTTAGTCTGTTAATTACCTCCCTTAAGTCTTTGCCACTGATGACCTCATCTTCATCAAAGTCTTTAAAAAAAGAGAGAGTTATTAGAACAGAAAATGTTGAAAATGGATTAAGGAAGGGAGAGCACTGTGATTCTGAGATAATTTCCAACTGAACAGATGTAGCAAATTTTATTTTAAAATTAAATGATGTAATTATTTCATAAAATTTCAAACACAAACAAAGGTGTTCCCACCATATATCCTGAAAGCATATTCCACTTTGACATTTTTGGGTGCATTATCACTGAACACTGACATCATGTCAAGGAAATCCTCAAAAGTCATACTTCCATCTCCCGAGGATGAAAAGACAGTGGTAATTCTGTCATTAAATGGGTTAACCTGCAAACAGAGAATTTACGTAGAAACTAGTATCATAATACCACAACTCACATATACATGTACATCAATATGTAACATTTTATTTAATAATTAAGTTGGTCTGATACTAAACTGAAAAGCCCTTTCCCCTCTAATCAAATTTTATGTCTTTCAACAGTTCTGACTCCAGAATCGCAATACAGTTGCCTTCAAAATGATTAATTATCAATGAATTTGTTTCTAAATTTGCATATAACAATTTTGTGAAGCAATTAATTCTGAAATAAATTTCATGTTTTGTCTGCTTGACTTCTGCAATATTTTATTACCACATTAAGATTTTGATTTAATTTAATAAAGATACTTCATGAACCCAAGGCCAGATATTGATGCTATACAATAAGTTTTTTTCTTCTCATGTACCAATATAGATTTAATACCATTAATTCTGGAAGGTTAAGGATGGTTTCCCTGGAAAGCTTGGCATTTTTATTACTGCTTACTCTGGTTTGATCAAGGTCCTGGAATCTTTTGAATACACTACAAGTACAAGAAAATCACATGTATTAATTAAAATACCTTGTTAATTTCATTTTTCCCCACATCCTTATGTATATTCCTGGTATTTTAACAATTTTTATCCTATGTCTTTCAATTTGATGAATATGAATAAACTTTAATCAGTTTACATACTGCAATATTTCTTTCTTTGTAAAGTATGTCAGCTCCTGTAAAATGAATAATAATGAAAATATTTAATACTTTGCATATACATACATATGTTTAATCATATAATGCTACAGTAGTAGTACAGGAATTTTGAAAATATATGCTAGAAATGTTAAAAAACCTTATATTCATATCTTTTAAATAAAAAGTCACATAAACATATATCTTTTCAAGTATTTCCCAATTTTTAAAAAATGCTTTTAAAAGACTTAAATGAAGGAAGTGCTATCAAATTATATTGCAAAATTTCCTTTATAATATAAACATAATCGTCTCTAAAGAGAATAATGTCAAATTCATTTTTTCAAATTGGGTAAAAAAAGCAACAAAATAAGTAAAATATCATAAATGGCATAAAGCTTACAATGTTCTTTCAAGTCAATTGTAAATTTGTAAGGGAAAAGTTCTAAAAATAGAATCAGAAGGTCAAGCACATCATGAGTTTTTTTCATTTTCAGAAGTATTTATATTTTCCGATCATTTAGGATCTTAAAGAAATATTCAAATTGCACATTAGTAAAATCAATAGAATACCTGATAGTCAGTAAGTTCTTGTTCAGTGAAGACACTCTGTGATCCTCCCATATTATATATCAAAATTCACACAAAAACAACAGCAGTTCTGTTTTGTTCTGTTTTGCTTCCTGTTTCGATGGAATGTTAAATGTGTACCCGAGCCCGATGGAAAAACTTAAGGTGAACTTGATTACAAATATACGGATACGCCTAAACTTATTTTTAAGATAGATAGTTAAAAACTAAGAAAATGGAATTTTTTTGAAATTCGTCGTCTAAATCTTTATTTCTAATTTACAACTGGGCTCAAATTGATACCATTATGGTTCAAATTAAATCACCAAAAATATACGAAACTAAAAGCGAGCTGAACTGAACGCATCATTTAATATTTACATGACGTTTAGTCAGAAAGGAGTGAAGAAAACACAAAATGTTTGCACAGATTTCACAGGGACAAACAGGTAAATCTTCTGCTAGTTTTATTACCACACATTTTTGTAGCCAATTGTTTTCTCAGAACAAATAGCCAAATTGTCTATTGGGCGAGTATGACCAGTGACAATGGCATGATGACCAGTCCACTGACGGTTAACTTTCATTATGTGTTAAAATGATGATGAGGGTCCTAGTAAGAATATAAGTCATTTTGAAAAAAAAAATCATTTTGATTCTCTCAAAGATAGTTTAAAAAGCATACATAATTTATTTTCCTGGTTACCTCTGAAACAATATTATTATTTTATTTTTATTGCACAATGACAGGAGTCTTGTTCATTGATAGAATATGTTTTCTGAACAATCATTTTTGTTTTCTTTTTCAAACCGCATAATACAATTGAGGATATTCTTTTTAGTCGAGAAATGGACAGGTTTTCGCTTACATCTATAGGCTAAAGCCTGCATGTCCATTTCTCTAAAGAGAGTAGATTGAGGGGTGAATGCTGTTAAAATGTAGACAACAGTTCTCCTACATTTTGTTGCTTCAGTTCTACTGCACTAGTATTCCTATTGTAATGGTTTGGGCCATGGGTATTGTCCTTGGTAGATCAGTCGATAGAGCACATGACTAGTGATGCAGGGGTCCCAGGCTCAATTTCCGAACCAGCCATGCATTTTCTCCTTTCCTGTTACACTATTATGAAGATATAATAAGACAAACAAAAAAGTCTTCCCTCACTCACTGGTATAGGGTGACTGTTTATTGACTTTAAATTTAGATGTACAGAGATAATTTTTCTTTCTTTTGTTCTTTTTCTCTAGATTCCAATAATCCAGTTCTGTATGAGGTAAGATCGATTGTGAAAACCTTGTATTATGGTTATAATTTTTAAAATAACAGTTAGGCCAGCCCTTCATAATCATGATCACTCTTTAATAATGAATTTAATGATAGGGCTGGGTATTGGCCCGAGATTTCGTATTGCGATATATTGCGATATCTTGAACTGTATTGCGATATGTATTGCAATATTTTCAACGTAATAAAAGTGGCATTTTATCACTATATTTACTTTAATTTACACGCAGAATGCACATAACTAAGATAAATAACAAACACGGAAAAAAATCTTGTTGATTTTTATTTAAGTTATGCTCTGAAATGTTCCCACAAAACAACTTCTGTCTTAATGTTTGGCTTAATAACAAACATTCATAAGTCCATTTTTATATTTAATGACAAAATTCCTTAATCTAAGCATATTGCCAATATATCGATATTACAAAATTGTATTGCGATACGATATTTTTTGTCATTGTATTGCAATATATTGAAATATCGGTATTATTGCCCAGCCCTATTTAATGAAATAGTTTCTAATGATTTAAACTACTTTAAGAATTTCTTTTTCTTTGATTTTTTAAAACAATTTAATGTGAATTTTATAAAATTCCTTTGTTATGAAATTGTCCAATGTTTTATTAAAACATACATGAATTAGGATGTATGTAAATATTATTGATTTTACAGGAAGTAAAACTGTCCAAGTCAGCCAGGGAAAGAGAAAAGTAAGTTTCACCGTTTGTTTGAAGTTCAAATGTTCATTCAGTAAATTATGTGATTTCGATAACAAAGGGAGAAAAGAAAAGAGGAGAGGTGTCATGGGGATTTGTTTTACAGGAAAATGCTTAAATCTCAGTGTAAAATTTTAAAATGTGTTTCAGGTATGATAACATGGCAGAGCTTTATGCAGTCATTAACACACTGCAGAGTTTAGAGAAGGCTTACATTAAAGATGCCGTTCAACCCAAAGAGTAAGTAAACACTCGCAGACATAAAAAATTCATATCAAAACTCTGCATTCTGATAATGTGTATCAGGATCACATTCTATAACTGAACAAAAGGCTTCAGTATTTCCAAAGAAACATGAATATTCATGTAGAATACAAGATGGCTGTTGCAAAAATTACAAAGCATTTTACATAGATTGCACTGGAGTTATAACTTGTATGTAATGTGGACAATATCTCTAGTATGGTAGCTCCTTTGAAAACTTTGAAAACCATGCAAGATTTAACTGCTTTTTTATCAAGAGTGAGTAATAGATGATTTATCATAAAAGCATATGTACAAAATTAAAAAAGAGTTTGAAAATCATGCAAGATTTAACTGCTTTTTTATCAAGAGTGAGTAATAGATGATTTATCATAAAAGCATATGTACAAAATTAAAAAAGAGGTTGCAGGAAAGATTTAAAGTCAGTACCCTGTACTTGATGCCATCAAAGTGAATGCAAAACCATTATTATACCCCCCGCAAACGAAGTTTGGGGGGGTATATAGGAATCACCTTGTCCGTCTGTCCGCCTGTCTATCTGTCTCTCTGTCCGTCTGTCTATGCAAACATGTCCAGTCCATATCTTTCTTACGGAGGAACATTAGAATCTACTACTCCACACAAAGATTGCCTATGACGCAAGGGTGTATCATGACCTTGACCCAAGGTCATTTGGGGAAGTTTAAGGTCACTAGAAGAAAAATTTCATAATTCCTGTCTGGTCCATATCTTTCTTATGGATAAACTTGGTAGGTTCTCATTTCACACAAAGATTGCCCATGACCCAAGGGTGTGTCATGACCTTGACCCAAGGTCATTTGGGGAAGTTCAAGGTCATTGGAAGAAAAATTTCATAATTCGTGTCCGGTCCATATCTTTCTTATGGATAAACTTGGTAGGTTCTCATTTCACACAAAGATTGCCCATGACATAAGGGTATGTCCTGACCTTGAACCAAGGTCATTTGGGGAAGTTCAAGGTCACTGGAAGAAAAATTTCATAATTTGTGTCCGGTCCATATCTTTCTTATGGATAAACTTGGTAGGTTCTCATTTCACACAAAGATTGCCAATGACCAAAGGGTGTGTCATGATCTTGACCCAAGGTCAATTTTGGGAAGTTCAAGGTCACTGGAAGAAAAATTTCATAATTTGTGTCCGGTCCATATCTTTCTTATGAATAAACTTGGTAGGTTCTCATTTCACACAAAGATTGCCAATGACCTAAGGGTGTGTCATGATCTTGACCCAAGGTCATTTGGGGAAGTTCAAGGTCACTTGAGGAAAAATTTCATAATTTGTGTCAGGTCCATATCTTTCTTATGGATAAACTTCGTAGGTTCTCATTTCACACAAAGATTGCCCATGACCCAAGGGTGTGTCATGACCTTGACCCAAGGTCATCTGTGCAAGTTCAGGGTGGCTGAAAGAAAAATTGTATGATCCATGTTTGATGCATATCTTTATTATCAAAAAACTTACCTCTGAAAAACCCAGCGTGGGGTATTTTGTCCCGTTTGGACAGTTCTAGTTTTTTTTGATGTCAATATAATTTAAAAATGTATAAAACTGTTTTAATTTTAGATATACAGCTGCTTGCTCAAAACTGCTGGTGCAATTTAAGGCTGCATTCAAACTTGTTCAGGGGGACTTCCAAACAGTGGAACAGTTCATGAAGAAATACAGGGTAATGCACATCATGAAAAGGTCACTTCAAAGACATGAATATTAAGAATGGAGAATTTGATAAAGAGAAGAATTACAATGTCTAATAAATGCAATTGTTGATTTCCAGTTGGATTGTCCAGCTGCTCTCGAGAGAATTAAGGAGGATCGACCAATCACAATCAAGGATGGTATTAGTCAAGGAAACACTAGTAAAGCAATTGCAGACATTGTATCTGTAAGTGTCTTAAAAAAATACTACATGTATATTTAAAAAAAAATAAACAAAATTTTGTGCCATGTTAAAATCTTCTATCTCTTGTTCAGACCTCAAGGGGGACAACTTTACATATTACATTTTTCTTTTTTCAGCTATTTATTACTGTAATGGACACCTTAAGATTAGAGATAAGAGCTATGGATAGGGTAAGAATTTTATTTTTCATTGGTATAATTACTTTGAGTTCCTGAGGGGCATATTTGGAATGCTCTTCGTGGCTCTCTTCTTTAGATAGTTTTGATTCATGGTAGCTCAGTCGGTGGAGCGCTCGCTCCGTGATCAGGAGGTCGTGAGTTCGTATCTCGGCTGTGACTGACCCAGTCGATAAAATGGGTAGTGACTGTTCCTTCGCCATGCGCTCGGCACTTTGAAGTGAAAGTTGCGGGTCCTTCAGATGAGACCTTAAAATCAAGGCCCCATGTCAGCGGCAGGCGTTGGCACGATAAAGATCCCTCACTGCTCAATGGCCCTGAGTGCCGAATAAAGGTCAAAATTTGAAGCCCTTCACCGGCATACGGTGACGTCTCCATATGAGTGAAAAATCCTCGAGAGGGATGTTAAACAATATACAATCAATCAATCAATCTTTAAATAGTTTTGTGCTCTTAAAAAATCTTTAATATTTATTCTTTATTGATAGATTCAACCAGATCTCAAAGAACTAATGGAAACAATGAACAGATTAAGTATTTTACCCAAAGACTTTGAGGGAACTCAGAAAGTTAAGAAATGGTGAGTTTGTCTTTAAACCAACTGATTGTTATTGAGGTCAAGTTCTGTTTTGGACACAATTGAGCAATATTTGACAGAGTTAAGCCCCTTGAACTTGGAAAAAATTCCAATTATTTGCAGTTTCTGTTCATTTTCTTTGCATGTATGTCCAGAGATGGGGATAAGTGTTTCACAAACATCATTTAAAGTAAAGTATAAAGTGAGAGTATTTAGAACCATGAAACTTTCAAAGTAACAGGGTTAAACTTCATGAAAGTTTTAGCAGATTTCAGATTTTTTTCGATACTATTCCTGTTTTAGGTTAGATATATTTGATGAGATGTCAGCGTCTGAAGAACTTGATGACAACCAGGTCCGACAGATTCTGTTTGATTTGGAGGCTGCCTACAATGCCTTTAATCGCATCCTTCATGACCACTGAAAGAGAAAATCAAAACGCAAAGGAAATAAACAATATTGCCAGTGTGACAGTAGGCCCTTGTTATCATATTCTCCAAAACAGGCATGCTTGTTACTGTTTCCATTAACCAGGAGAATTTTTTTTTTGTTAAGTATACTACTGTTCATTGTCATATTTAGTGATAAACAGTAAATGGAAAAGGTAATGGTGAAATTCATTGGAAAATGTTGATTTTCAATGTGTGAACAAATGTAAAAATAGATCATAGATGTAGGTAAGAATTCCAGCAAAAAAAATGTTATTTGATTTACTTAAATTTTGAAAATATAAACTTGTAATACTAGGATTTTAAAAAATTTTCATACTCTGTTTTTTGTGATTCTTTCAAAAATAAGATGGAAATCTAAGTTATGCTTTGAAAAGTGGTAGAAAACAAGGCTTTTGTTCAGTGTTTTCTGTAAGTTCTTTCATTCAGTAAACATGTATCGCTGTGGGCTATTGGAATTTAAGTATGCTTGGTCTTTTTTTTCTGTCAACTTGTGTGCTGTAAAGCACTTGAATACATCCATACTACATCACCAATATAAATGTTCTCTATACTTTACTCTTATAGTATGTTTATTCTTTAAGTCAAGCACTTGTATTTTAACTAATAAATTCTGAAAAAATCTTCAATGGACCACAATATCAGTACACAAGAAATGCTGTAGTAAAATTACTTCTTTTCCCCATTACATGAGAGTTGTGCCTATGTGAGTTTTTAAACATTGTGTGTTGTTTTAAACAGATCTGATGTTTTTTCTTCCATTTTGTCTTATCCATAACTATGACAAGAAGTGAGAATTTTAATGGCTTGCACTGTTCTTCATGGTCACTTTGACCATTTAAATATCTGGAACAGTATGAATATACATGTACATGTATTAACTTTGAACAGTTTTTGTGTTTGAAACTCATCATTAAAATTATGCTTCTCTTAACAAGTAAATCTTGTGCATGAAATTCCTGGAGTGCTTTTCATTATATTGGGCTATATTTATCATTAGAAAAGTTTGAGAATGGTAAGATTGCTCTTTGAACATGTTCATTTGTGTGTATATTCTTCAACATACTGTATTGCTTAATTTTTTTAAAATTATTTTTTTTTTGTTATGCATACAATGTATCATTGTTGTCTTAAAACACTGTAATGCACAACATTGCAGTAAAGGAATTAAACTTTCTCTTCTTTGACAACCACAAAATACATATTTTTAAAACTTTTTTTCCTGCTACTCTTGCCTGGTAAATGATTTTAATTTACATCTATGACAAAGAAATTAAGTAGTATTTATCATGATTTACTCCACACTGTTAAAGGAATGAACTTTTAGAGAACTGGTCTAGAATCAAGAAATAGGAGCCAGATTGTAGTACCCTTGTATAGTCTCGGCTAATACAGTACTGTTCTGAGACTAATCTTGTAGATAAAGTATCTGTACTTCTTGTAATCTGTGATACTGAGAGATGATGTAAAAATACGTTGTACAGTGTACTATTTGATCCGGGAAGGGTCAGAATATTGTAAATAAATAAACAATAAAATATTAATATTGTATTTCTAGCTTTATTTCTTATTTGTAACAAAAGCTAATAAAAAAATAATCTGTTTAAAAGGTGGAATGCATTGACATTTACAGTTGAAATAATTGGAGCATGGAAGTGGGGCAGTATGTACCATATCTGAACACAGAGAATTAAAGCAGCTCACAATTTTTTTTTCTCTGAGCAATTATACATTTGAAATAAATTATTTTCGGTTCAATCCATGCTATACAGAATATTTAAAGGTACTTGGGGAATGAAAATTGATTGAGGAAGAGGCATCTACATTGCACAAAAATTTAACAATTGTAAACTGTACATAAAATATGTATATGAAATGTTTGAAAATACAAATTGAGCTATAATCACAGCAAGTTAAGAGATAAAACCACTGGTGGTGCTGAGCTGTTTCTATTACACTAATGTATTCATCACTCAAATATAAAAAAAAAAATGATTTAAAGAAAAGATAACATAAAATCATAATTTAAGTACAGCATTATGCATAAAATATGAAAAACCTTGTTCACATTTCTTTAACATTGCACTTAAATCTTATTAAATCAATGCATATACATGATTGTGAAAGTGTTTTCAATAAGTCTGTCATTGTTCTTTGCTAGTACATGATGTACGATACATGTATACTTGTACACATAGTATAAGAATTTTGATTAAAACAATGAAATATGTGTTACAATTATATAAACTATATGTGTATTAAAATCAAATGGGGAAAAAAAAGATGCTAAACAAAGCACTTGTATAATGCGTGACTAGAGAATAAAAAGTGACAATATTAAAAATATCTTTGGACGTTAAACGCCAACAGATTTCTATGTTTGATCACTCTGATTAATGTAGTAGCAAGAACAAATTCTAGAATGGATTTCTTTTTTAGAAGTAATACAACTGCATGGGGAGACATGTCTAATTAGATTGTCACTGTAAGATTTCCTCTTAACAAATACTGACTCCCAATATCTGAACATGTTTTAAAGATGTTAAACATAAATATACAGCAATAATTCATTTGTCTTTATAAATGCATCAACCGTCTCATGACTTTTACTTACAAAAACAACTGTGAAACATAGTATAGGGATATAATGCATACAATAAATATCAGTTGATATACATGTTTACATTAATGAGTGAATGTAAGTTTTATATAGGTATACATGTATAGTGTTAAGTACAAGACAAATGGAGAATGGGTCAAGAGCCAGTCTCCACCTTCCCCAGTGTCTAAATATCTGGTATACATCAACCTTGATTTATGGAGACTTTACATTGCACCAATTAGAGACAGGAGATTTCTGTTAAGTTAAATGTACCAGCTTGGCAGGCTGCAGAGAAAAAAATTCTATGTCTTCTCTGCTTGAGAATTTTCTGTTTTAATATATTGACATTTCCCTTTCTTTGGAGAAAAATGTACAAAAAAAATAATCACAGTCAATTTTTGTAGCAGCTTGTCCATGATGAGTTCACTTTACACTGCCTCATACAACTCTGTAAAATAAATTTAAAAAGGAGGATTACAAATACACAATTAAGAGTCAGTTAGTCAACAGGAGGCCCAAGGGTCTTAGCAGTCACCTAGCTATCATATGTTACAATACTGTAAAGGATCCAGAGAATGGCAGATTGATTTGATCTACACTACCCCAGGATGCTTCCTCATAAAGATCAGCTTTTCTGGCCCAGTTGTTCTTAAGAACAAGTTTTTTAAAATGAATTTTTTTATATATTGCAATGTAAAATTTGAATTCCCTGTAGTGGCCCTGTCCAACCCTCAGGGGTCGTGAATTGAATAATTAAAAAATCTACACTACCCCAGAATAATTCCACATAACTTTGAATCTACACTACCCCAGGATGCTTCCACATAACATTTAACTTTTCTTTCCAAGTGGTTCTAAAGAAAAAGATTTTTTAATGACCCCACCCTATTTTTGTCTTTTCTTGATTATCTCCTCTTTTAAGGGGACTTGGACCTTCAATTTAAGAATTTAAACTTCCCTTCACCCAAGGATGCATTGTGCTTACCTTGGTTGAAATTGGCCCAGTGGTTCTTGAGAAGAAGTTGAAAATGTGAAAAGTCTACAGACGGACGACGGACAACAGTTGATCAGAAAAGCTCACTTGAGCTTTCAGCTCAGGTGAGCTAAAAACTTAATAAAAATCAGTAAATGTGAAATTAAAATTAGAGACGTACCATCTGGTTCCCCAATCTCTGCATCAGCGTACTCCTCCTGGTCATCCATTAGTAACCTACAACAGACCATTGATACAGTAATGTAGCTTTATAAATCCAACTACAGGCTGGACCTGAATTTGTGTGTGGAAATGTGTACAGCTTGGATACTTATCACTTCTACTAGATTTTTAACTATGATCTTCAATTACATGTATATATGTACATGTAGTCTTCATTTTTTATATATGGTTTCTTTTGAAAGACAAAAACAAAAGAAGTGTAAAAGTGCAATTGAATAACTTTGTACAGGAAAATTTTGTAAATTGAACTCTCCTATTTTATAAAGCTAGGAAAAAGTAGCAGGAAAATAAATGTGTGCATGTCCACATTGGTGAATGTGTGCTTTGGGGGAAAAAATGGGTTCAAGGAGGCACATAAAAGTGACATTTCAGCCGGGAAAAATAACTCTTAACTCTCCATATTTACAATTGCTATATTTTATTACTAAGCCAAATTGGAATTGATTTGAATACCATTTTCATGTATACTCACGCATAGAAATATAAACAGAGAAACTTGCACTAAAGTGATGTCACAGTGAGGCTACAGAGACGTAAATGAAAATGTAACAATTTATGGTGCTTTCAAAGATTTTAAAATGTAAATATATTTAAGAATGTTTTTAAGTTTTGTGTGGGCTACTGATGTGTAAATCATACAGACTTGTAACGTACCAGTAATTATATTTTTCATTGAAATCTACTCTACAAAGGCAACAAAAATTATTAAAGTGTTAAAATTTCTACAAACCATCAATAAATGTCTGAATAGGGAAGTACTTACTCAGGAGGAGGGGGAGGAAGAGACATACTGTTCATATAATCACCAGCCATTACCTGAAAGTACAAAACATTAAAGACCTTTTAAAAAATCTGTATATTAACTTCTATGATGACATTGACTTGCAGAGCAATCAAGAAGAAATCAAGGTACACTCAATACTTTACAGTACTATGCAGCTACTTTACTTATAAATGAAATGTTTTATTTTAATAAATTTATGTCTATAAATATGAATATTTGAAAATCAAGGCAATATGCATATCCTAAAAGCAGGTGCATTTCCCATACCAATTAAACCAAAAAAAAAAATATGAAAAATACCCTGCAACAGATCTCAGATCCATGCTTAAAAAGTATACACAACATGAAGTCAACCATACAGAGGGATTTTTGCCCCTTTGATTACAGTCAGGTATCTTTTAGTTTGCCATAATAATAGTTCATTAACTTTGTAGAATGGACCATAGTAGTTAGCAAATAATTTGAACTAACAGTAACAGTCAGTAGTTCCAAAATTCAAAATTATATTATAAATTTACATGGTCTAGAATTTACTCCATATAGAGAGTATCATATTTCCATGAGTTGTCTTGAATACTGGTATAAACATGTTTATGTACTTTGAATAAATAGGTCTGTCTACTGAAAGCATTTAATTAAATATACAGTGTGTACTTATTTGAAGATTAATTTATATTTTAATTGGATGACTTTAGATACTGTAGATCACTTAATTTTTGCGAAACCTTATTTTCGCGAGAAAGTCAATGACGCTTTATTAGCGAGACAAAATTTTCACGAATTGTGGTAAATGCTCTATATAATCTTAAGGAATTCTAGTATACCCGAGAATGAAATTTTCGCGAGCATACCGGCTCACTTAATTACGCGAAAATAAAGTTCTCGTGAAAAAAAAGTGACTTACAGTATTTAGTATTTTTAAAAATCAACTTTCTTTTGCATATTACTAATTTGCACATTTTTTTCCAGGACAAGAAGATAGAAAATGTTAACACCACAAACAAACACACTAATAAATATTTTGAAGTAAAGGATGGGTTTGAATATAGAAATGTTGAAAGAAAGAATATATTTCTATATGTTCCCAAAGGCAAAAGTATATATAGTCAAATCTTGCTGTCTCAAACTCATTGAGACCATGAAAAAACTTTGAGATATCGAAGGATTCGAGATATCTAAGATAAAATACCTAAGAAATACTAAAGATACATTAAAATCACATTGACATATCCAGGGGATTTGAGATATAGGTGCTTGAGATCCCAAAGCTACAAATGTTTGTTGGTTACAGAACTATATTTCTATTTTCGGACTGTTCATTTTCAATTGAAACTACCCAAAATTCTTCAATCAAATCAGCTAAACACTGGCCAAGCTTAAAAACATTTCAAAAATTTTACAGGTTCTCTATTTCCATTAAGATTGAGTGAAGTATGATATCATAATTCACAGAATTGTTCATTCTTCTTTATGCACATGTGAGTCAAAAAAGCTTCAAAATAAATACAGTGTATACAAGAATTTAGAGTAAAGAGCATAATTAGATTGTATTTCTGCTTTTACTTAAAACAGAATAATATATAACTTAGTATTTAAGTTCTATAGAGTTACAGCCACAGAAAAGAAGCGACTAATTAAAAAGGGGTATAACAACCTAAATTTAAGACAGAAAAAGTAAAAGCGAAAATGCAAATTCCAAAGAGATACATGTATATGCAGCTTTACCGCCAAGCTCACTTAAGCAGAGAAGCTCACAGCTTTACTGCTAAGCTCACTTAAGCAGAGAAGCTCACAGCTTTACTGCTAAGCTCACTTAAGTAGAGAAGCTCGCAGCTTTACTGCTAAGCTCACTTAAGCAGAGAAGCTCACAGCTTTACTGCTAAGCTCACTTAAGTAGAGAAGCTCACAGCTTTACTGCTAAGCTCACTTAGGCAGAGAAGCTAGCCATTTTACTGATAAGCTCCCTTGAGCAGATAGAAAGTATTCGTCAAGAAGAACAGATACATGCAGTGAGTCTTACCTCCTATAGTCACAGAGAACATGCAGGTAAAATAGAGAATTATCATTAATTAATTAACATTATTACAGTACATGCTTTGAATTAAAAATAATAAACTGCAGCACATATTTATCTTAATATTTTTCTTAATCAATTATTGCATGCTTGCGGTTAGCTGGTGTGTTCATGCTTTTAAATAAAAACATATCCATTCATATTGCCACTGATGCAAAGACAAAAAAGTTGTCCTATGACTTAAATGGGACAATTAACCCCCCAAAACACTTCATCCTCTCAGCATGGTAAGAAAAACATTGCATATATTAACAAAGTGAATTTAGTACCCTTGCAACATCACATAACCTTAATGTAAATAAAATGTAATTAATCTAAAATTTTATACATTCTCTTTTCTAAAGCAATATCTTTAATTTTCAAATTTTTTAAACTTCAAAACAAGAATTAATAGTCCACATCACAAAACCCAAATTCCCATGATCTTGACCTTAAAATTCCTACAATCATTAATAAATGGCTTTTGCTCAGAGTCAAATCACACCCAAGGTTGCAATCACCAACTATTTTATGTATGAACTTCTGCAATCCCTGCATTGCAATTAAAGACCTAATCAAGTTTTTTTAAGTCCCTGTAACCTTGAACTTGTATAAATGACCTTGTCTCAGGATCATGTTATACATTAAGGTCATAAGCATCTTGTGTACTCATTAAAAGCTTCAATTGTTTCCTCCTATAAAAATCTAAATCCCGGACACAAAGTGAAATATCTAGCTAGACACACAGACAGATGGATATGGTGATCCCTAATACTTTTGTTTGCAGAAGACACTGTAACACAGTAGACTGCATGCAAGAAATAATTCAAGGAAATTTTTCAGCAAGAGGATCATTTAAAAATAACAAGATCAATATTTATCATATATGCAAGAAGTATACCACTGCATATGTATGGCATTTAATTATTTCACCGTTTATCTACGGGTACTCACAGGGTAAAGTAAACAGACTTGCTAGTATAGGTAAGTACTGGATACACAGTATTCAATACAGGTATATCAAGTATGACATCATCAATGTTCATTGTATTTTTTAAACTATATTTTTTCCACATTTGTAAATACAAATATTACTTTTGAATACACCGCATGATTATTGTGGGAAGGAACTAGGTACAAAATTATATATCAGGTATTACTTATGGTAAACTTTCCTCCTTTTAATTTAGTATGATGCCAATATTATGTAGCTTGTTAGATGTACATGTAATTAAAAGCTATAAAATTAAACTATTTTCTCCTATACTCACTCTAACATATAATTGACTGTTAACAAATTTTATATCAGGTCCCATATTATGATCAAGCTCTTCCTGAAATCAAATGTTTCAAATGAAGGTGGTAGTACTGGATTATATTAGAGTAATAAAATGTTCTGCAATTCAAAGTGTCAACTGACAGCTTCAAATTTCTTTTTTACATCAAGCATCATTTGAAATGTGACTAAACTATTATAAAAATCCTAAGTTTCTAGCTCCCTTACTCTGCATGAGCATCTTCTTTCTGGGTATTCTCTTCACTCATTCATTCAACTAATATTTAAGATTTCCTAAAGCTAAATACAACATTTTGAATATCCTCTATCATAATGTTTTTGACACCATTTGTCATAGCAAAGAAAGAAATTGGTTTTCAGACAGTTGCTTGCAAAAATATCATAGGTCATTCCAGATAAGCATTGATGTCTTGCATAGGGTGAAATTTTGCTACCCCCGTTAGTTTTGTTTCCATTTGCACAACACATAGAGCAAGAGAAACTGTACAAAAGGTCTGGTCCTTACTCTGAATTGTAAGCATTTGATCTCATTCAATGTTTAGGATGCTCTACTTACCGATTTAATGAGATTGTTATCCATGATTACATTACTGGACTCCACATATCCAACTGCGAAAAAAACAAAGAAAGGTAAAAATACACCAGAAAAATAACCTCAATTATACAAGTGATATTTTAACACATTCTGATGGCATTCTTTACAATTTATTTTCAACTATCTGTTTCTAATATGATAATTTATATTTACAACATTAATTAAATACAACAAGGGCACCACAAAATGGAGCATCCCCCTCACAAAGAGTATTTCTATAAATCAAGGCAGCTTCAACATCCATCCCAATGTAAATTATTTCATTTCCGTTTCACACAGCACAAACTCACTCACTCGCAAACAAACGCTCTCTCACACACACACACACACACACACACACACACACACACCCAATGGCATTATTATATCCTCTCCAACTCTGTTGCCAGGGGATAAAAAGCAGTGTCTCAATAAATACAAATTCCAGAAAATATGCAACAGTAACATATGATCGTACATGTATTGAGTTACAAACAACAAAACATTTTTGATAAAAAATAAACAGAAAAGGTCACACAAAAAGATTCTAGTACATGTAGCACTTGAAAATCAATCATATTTTCCAAGTTTAAGAAACTGAAAACAGACACAGACTGAAGAGAAATTCTTACTTATACCAGAAGTTTTCAGCTGACAGGAAAAACAAAATGAAGCTGACCTTTGAACCCCATAATGATAAATAAAGTACAACATTTAAAACAACCAATCATGTCATTACATACATACAAGAGTACTTACTCTGGAACTCCCATAGCTATAGCACAATGCAGCAAGAAAAAGAGAACTTCGTAAAAATACCCACTTCTTACAGAACACAAACTTTAAAATAGCATGAATTTCTTAGTTAAATTAGGTCCACATATACCTATTCCTGTGGCCGCTAATTTGACAAGCCATTTTCCCTTAGGGTTGTCCGTTATCCGGATTATCTGAACTCTCATGCCCTTTTTGACCTCCAGACTGTTTTTGCTTCCTTTTTCGTCCTCCATAATGTTACCTTCACCTTGTGGATTGTCAAGGTCAGACCGCTGTATCTAAGGTCAAGATAAAAGGAACACATTTCACTTGCAGCAACTATTGTAGTAAATCATTTCTTTCTAATTTCTTTGATCATGTCTTTGAAAGCTCCTGCAAAGGTCTTTTTTCTTGTAATATTTTCCCATATATGCAACATAACTATTTTCTAGACAAACAGCTGAAAAATATGATCTTTTGAAACCATTAAATGAAATTTATTAATTTGCAGTAACAATTTTTTTTCAAAATAATGCTTTGCACTTGTATCATAAAAAAGAATAATGCTTTCACTTACATTAAACTTTTTCTTGAGTGCTTTCATTTCTTTCTCGAATTTTTTCTTTTCTTCCTCTTGCCGTTTCTTTTCTTCCTTCATTCTTTTCTACAATAAAGGGAATTCAATGTCATTATCCATTACAATAATAGCAGTGTCTTCAATATTATTCTCAAAAAGGTATATTACTTTATTGCAATAGATTCAATATCTCCTCCACCACCTAAGGCCAAATAAAAATATATGTGTTTCCTGTAAGAGGCCACAAAAAAAAAATAATAAGAGTAGGTAGGTGGAGGATAACTTTTTAAAACTTTGCTTTTAATTTTGAAAGCATCAATTAATTATTCAATAAACTTTTTTTGTTATACACACACATATAAATAAACATAGACATAAAAAAAGAGTACGCTTTAGAACATGTAAAAATTATGGTAGATGTTAGAACAAAAATACAATTTAGTGTCAAGATCTGTAAGAAAAAGTAGTAGGGTATGTGGTTAAAAATTAGGGTCAATCTAGGTACAGGAAACACACTCATTTTTTTGTTTTAGCCAATATAAACTCCATCTGATAAACCATCATACAGGCTGAAAGAAGTTTTGTATAATAATGATATTACTTATATATAACTCCGGTTATCTTAATAAAGTCAAACATAGCTGCAGAACTGTAGCTCTCGATCTGCTTGATAAAAATCGGACAGATAAAGCAGAGAGCTACAGATCCATGCATTGTAAAAACCTTCCATTTACACCACCAAATTTTTGACCCTCCTTTCAGGTATATTTCTTGTAGTTTATGCCTTTTTATGCTCTTGGAATGGTATCCGATAATTAATCATATATTTCACTATTGATACAGGTACACTATAAATACATAAAATGTTATAAATGCTACCTGAAGTGAGCAACAAAAAAATTGGTGGCATAAATGGAATGTTTTGACAATGCATGGATCTGTAGCTCTCTGTCCAAATTTTCTCAAGCAGGGAGCTAGAGTTCTGCAGCTAAGTCAAACTGTGTTATCTTGCACTTGACAGGGTTGAGGAAAAACTTCATGATATTTGATTATTTAGAATATTAAGTTTAAAATACATCAATAAAAAGTGGGTTGGGACTTTGAACTCCCTATGAAATATCCATGGTGTTTAAGATAGCAATATTTAAGATACTTATTACAGTTGAACTGTATTTAATATGAACCTGTTCTTCCTTTTTATTTTTTTCTTCCTTCTCCTTTCTCTCTTTCTCCAGTCTCTTCTCTTCTTGTTGCCTTTTCCTTTCTTCTTCCTCTTTTCTGTCCATCTCTCTGTATGATACATCATAATGTACTATAAGGGTAATTCTGAATCATCTAAAGAGCTTCAAGAGCCTTATACAGTTTCTACAGCAGCTTCATGTTTAATACAAGTTTCATGTATAATACAATTTTGTGTAGAGACCTTATTTGTACCTTGCAGTGTAGGAATATATATAATTTTTTCCAAGATTTTGTCATTGAATAATTACTACTTTAACATGATTACTCACAAAAAATCAAGGTACCTTACCAGGCATTTGTGCGAGATACCAGAGGTTGGCATTTCTTATATAATCCTTTGGGAAAAAATACTTAGTTTGCCAAAATTACATTTTTAGTGTTTCAAATTTTTAAAAACCAGTTTAGAAAGTAATAAAGATTTTGTATATTTATCATATATTATAAGATTTACAAAATAGATATTTGGGGATTGTATAATCTAACCTTAAACCATTCTATAATATTTTCATGCAGTATCTCTACTTAAATTACAAAGTATGTAAAGAAGAGGTCCAACTGCCATAATGCTAATCTGTGGGTGTATCACTTATTTATATAATTATTAAAGCTTCTGGTAATTGCTGTGACACACCATTATTGTGAAAAGAGGAAAATACTTATTTTGATATATTCTTCACTAAGAAATTTTGCAATTACATGTAAATGTTTTAGAAAGCTTATATGAAAACACATTTAAAATAAAATTTTATTTATATGAGCTTATCATATCTTTGAAGCATGAAAATTGTTAAACTTTTCTCAAAATTTTCCTGGCTGCATTTCCTTGTCAAGTGTATGTTTATTTGAATGAAAGGTGACTTTTAATAAAACATGTATGTAGTGGATAAGTAATACACCAACCAGTATAATTAAATGCAAGTTTTCTTTTCAATATTCAAAGAAAAGACCAACATAGAAAAAATCTCATAATCTACATTTTCTCAGAAAATGACTTTCTCATTCAAATTACCATCATAAGGTCAAGAAAATGAGGTCTAGAATCGACATATTATAAGCATGCAACCATACATTGCCCGATGTAACAGAATTTTTAAAAAATTCCAATCCAGTTTTTAAGCACTCGCTCAGGAAAAACCCTTTTAGTAATTGATAAAACTCTATAAATAGACTGGCTTGAACTTACTCTTGAATGTCATCCAGTGGTTCGTACACATCATCCTGTTCTAAGCCCTCTTCTTCCTGTGTGACAGTTAATGTACAGATTAGATCTAAATACTTAACATCATAATACTAAATTAGGCTTTTAAAGAAATTTAAGCTTGTATCCTGTCTTCTATCTCCAGTATTGGGACACTGCATACAAAGTTAAATTTAAACAAAGATGAATCTATTTAAGGAAATTTCTAATGAATACAACAATAGTGGTACATGTTACACCATGGTAGGAGTGTTTGCGGAATAAGGATTTCATCTTATATCGAGGGTTAGAATCCCACTGTGGGGCATGGAGACCAATCTTTTAGGTGAGAATGTAAATGTCCTGTGTTGCAGTAGGTGCTAAACTGCTGGCACATAAAGACCCCTGACTGCTCAAAGGCCCAGAGTGCCAAATGTAGGTCTATATTTGCACCCCTCCACCAGTAAGTGGTGGCATTCCTATATGAGTGAAAAATTCTAGACAAGAATGATAAACAAACAAACAATACAACACAACACAGTAGACCAAGAAACACCAGAAGTGTTATACAATTAAAAAATTAAGGCCTTAATTCATTCTTATGAAAACATACAAAAAAAAAAAACATGAGGACATATGCACTTTTAACATACCTGCTTAACATCATAATTTAGGATAGTGCCCATTTCAAGCAGAATATTACTTTTTCTCCACAGATTTCTAAGAATTAGTTTGTATTAATTGTTTTAAAATGGCCACATCTTTCATATCAAAGGTCATAGAAAACACTTACATTAGGAATATCTTTTTAAAATCTTTTCCTTAATTGTGCAGACAGACACTTCTATCATGTATATTAAGCAAGGGCAATGTTTAGATCAGGACTATAAATAAAGCACTATTGTTTACCATCACTCCATGAACAGCAAGTCAATTTTACATGATGAAAACTTAGGGTGTTGACACACAGACTCTAAATTACACAACATCTTGAACCATTATATATTTTGCAAAGCTGTGCAAGGAAAAAAAGAACTTGCAGAAGAAATTTTAACTTACAATCCCACCAGCTTCAGCATCTTGGTATTCTTCTTGTTCAATCTCATCTGTGAATCAAAAACAAAAATTTATGCAAGTTGCAAAGTGATTTTATTTACTTATTTATTTTTAAAACTGTATGCAAAATCTTCAATGATCAAGAATAGTTTTCAAATCATGTACCACTAAAGAATTATTTCTAAACAAAAACTTCACAATAGTTTGTTTAAGAATGAGATTTACTGTCAGCAGATACTGATGGTGTTGATGGTGGGGGTGGGGGTGGTCTCCCCCTGGCTGGTATTGAGGGGGGTGGTGGGGGGAGGGACGAGAGGTCCACCTGTGGGGGGCTAGCGACATTGGCAGTATCAGCATATTCCTCTCCCTCATCCTCTTCATCAGAGGCCATTTCTGGTCTGGGGGTGGGAAAAATTCAGAGAATTAGTCATGTATCTATATTTTCATATATAAAGTTCTTACTTCCTTATAGTTTCAAATTCTTCAAATATATCTCTGTCTGTAAAAGTTTCCCTCTTGACTTTTCAATTGCGACACTTTAGATATAGATCTATATACGTGTATTTGTACAATGTCTGATTTTTGAATTATGATCAAAATAGCAATGAGCACAACTGTAAGTCAGTTTATACATACATAAGGGAGACAGCCTTTGAGGCCCTCCCCTGTGTGGTGGTTCCGGGCCTCCTCGATACTGGTTCCTCAGGGAGTTCTTCATAAAGTTCATCTACCTCAAGCTCCTCCTCTGCTTCTGGGGGAGGTTCAGGTTCGTCCTCTAAAAGATCAAAGTTAAGCATGAAGTAAACGTAAAGGACAAAGGTGGAACATTCAAAGATTTCTTGTTGGGTACAGTCATTCCTTGTTTTAAGTTTTTAAAAAATAGAAAAAAACTCCATTATAATTCAATATTTGTCATTTCTATTATAACTCATATTCATGTACATGTATATCTGCAAAAAGTAGTATGTTTCAAATATTGCACTGTATCTATAGTTTAAATAAATTTTCATTCATTTGAATACATACACAATATCACAAACACAATGAAATACTAGGCATGGCTATCACCTGTAAGTGGTCAATTGCACCAAATGTAACAGTTAAGGGTTGAATTGAGGGCTAGACCTGGAAATAAACCTAATTAAGACCCCTACACCAGGCAGGTGCTCCAACCACTAAGCTTAACCAAGTCCAATATCCATAGTCCATACAGCCGGAAACTTCAGTTCATCTTTATTATACATGATGCCCAGATGAAAAAAAGTCACCCAACTTTATACACAAGTTTTTTTTATAAAAGTCATCAGAAGTCAACACTCTAGTTTCTTAAATACTTTAAATGAAATAAAGGGTTTAAAATTCTTCATTTAAATGCCCCATGGAAATCAATGAAGATAACGGGAACAACCAATATATATACAATGTACATACCAGCAAAGTGTGTACACATGTTGGTAGTGACAGGATCATGAATTTATTACAGTTTCTGTTATAAAGATCGCGATGCTAAAATACTCAGTTATATTTCTTTTCCACTTAATAAAACAAAAGACAATTGGTTATTGTCAATTTCACAACAATAAAAAAAATATCCCAATGAAAGAATTCTTTAAAAATGTCTATGACCTGTACATCTTTTGTGTAATCTTATTTTGGCAAAAATATATGTGTATTATCTTTTACTGTGTACTTAAACACCTACAAAATGCTTATAAGAATGCAGAAAGTGCATACTGCTATACTTATATTGCAAGTATCAGGTAATCTAGTCGGAACCAAATATATTTGCCAACATGCAAGTGCAAGGCATGCAGATGTTCTAGAGAAGTTGGTTGAAAAAAAAACGAACAGAAAATTGACAATTGATAAACAGACTGAAAGAGTCTGATTAAAAATTTCTAATGAACCAAGGTGTTCACAATATAAAAAAATGCACTGTCATCTCCGTTTTCACAAAATTTGAGCACACACAGGCATATACCCCCTACAGCTTTTAACATGGACTAAAAATGACACAAGTACCGTATTCATTTTGATCTCAGTGTGTCTTTCACACTTATAGACCTGGTAAGTGTTAATTAATATGAAGATACAAATTAAATCCATCAAGTGACCTGGACCAAAAATGCCAGAGTTAAATACTTAATTATGAACATATTATGCAAAGAGTGTCATCCTCACAACGAGTTCAAATTAATATGGGAGTTATTTTTTTCTGCGTATGAGCTATTTTAAACATTTCCCTTAATTTTTTGTATAGAGAAGGTTACACTCGCGATTTTTTTCTTACATGTACATAGTACATGTTATCACGATATGCTATAGCTAATACACATTATAAGGTCATATTGTGACATTTATAGTTCTTTACTACTCAAGGTTGATCAACAAAATGTTTCTGCATGAGAGCAATTCTTCAATGTTTCATCAGGGAAATAATGTATAATTTATTAAAAAGAAAGATATCAAAGCATTGATAAAATTGTTCCACACATCTGATGCATTTTTCACATTTTTATAATATCAGAAATTAAAAAACTTGGCTGCATATCTCAAAGGAACTTATAAAGTACCGTAAAACATGCTTATAATTAGGTACCAGGGACGGATGATTTTGCTTTATTATAAACATAATTAAAGCCACAATTTAAGAAATGAAAATTACTTTACAGTACACACTAATACATTATAAGACTAAGTGTGTTTGCTATATAAGTGTGCATGTCTTACTGCATAAATTAGAGATTTTATATACTTAAAATATGTCAATATTTTTTAAACACTCCTGTATGTAAATTAACTTAATTACCTATCTTTAACAACTCAGCAATGCATTCCCTATTTAACACAATGGTTGAAAATCTGTTGAAGGAATGAAGGAATGATAATTATATTAGAAAGGACATAGTATTTTAGAAAAAATCTCTTTTTCAACTGCATGTTATTTCGTGAGTTTCAGGTGTCATTTTTTGGTCTTTCAGAATGAGAGAAAGTCATAAAATGCCTTATTCTGAAGAGGATTGTATACATGTATACTGATCATTGCTGGTAATTTAATTAATTCACAGAACTGTGTTGGTTTAACAAAACAAAAACAAAATCACACAACCATGAGTCAACATTTAGCATGGCACTATTAAAAAAGTATTGTGTATATATTTACTGTTTCATCATGAACAGGGAAGTCCTCAAATCAAGTGAAACCCAAGTAACTGTACACGAAATGTTTAAAGTCAAAGACTATCAGGTTACAGTGTTTTTAGACATGTCTATTATACATGTATAATGAGTTTCTTGATAAATGTATTACAAACACAAATATTTTCTACGAAATAAAAGACATATAATTTTTAAGTCTAAACTGAAAGCCATGTTTTTCCTTACATATTTTGAACCCGTACTCTATCAAATTATCTCTGAAGTTTTTCCCTCCGTCCTATGCAGTTCAGAATAATGAGATTTGACTGTAATTATGCACTTGAAGGAGTATCAAATAATTTGTACATGTAGAATCCACAGCATCATGAAAATTTTTAGTACAAACTTATCCTGCACAAAATGAGGATGCAAGGCTTGCTATAAAATACAAGAAACTGTAGCTTTGTTTTTCCATAAAAGAACGTTCTGAAAGATATTGTAAAATTTGTCCTCCTGTTGCAGACCTTATTTTAGCTGCAGATCTGTAGCATTATGGTTTTATATATTTGTCTTTGACCATAACGCTACAGATCCCATAATGCAAAAAAGGTGCAATATTTTTTGTGCACTTTTGGGGAGAATTTCTCTACTTTCAAGCATTACTAGTCAATTAACTACCTGTCACTCCTTAATTCTGGGCACATTATTTTAACTTTCAAGCATTACTAGTCAATTAACTGTATTGCTATGTATTGCCAATGTAATAAAAATGGCATTTTCTCCTTTAATTTACATGGGCACATTATAACCAACACAGAAAAAAAATCTTGTTGAATTCATTTAAGTTATGCTCTGAAATGTTCCCACAAACAACTTTTGAGTTACTGTTTGGTTTAATAACAAACTTTTATAAATCCATTTTTATATTTAATGACAAAATTCCTTAATCCATATTGCTATATATAGTATTGCGATACGTATTTTTTGTCATTGTATTGCAATATATTGTATCGATAATTGCCCACTCGTGATAAACTTGATTAAAATACTTTTTAGATTGCTGAAAATTCACTTCAAGGGAGTTTTTTGCCTGTAAAGACAACTATAAATGGTTGAGAGGAGGGTAAATATACATACTGGCTACAAAACGTTTCTAGAATTAGGGAGTGAAAGGTAGTTGATTGATCAATGCTAGAAAGTGGAGAAATTCTCCTTATTAGTGCGCAAAAAATATTGTGCCATAAATTGCACCTTTTTTACATTACAGGATCTGTAGCATTATGGTCAAAGACAAATATATAAAACCATAATGCTACAGATCTGCAGCTAACCTTATTTCATTTGAATGTTTGCTACACAGGAATTTAATAAAAATTTTTCAAACATTTAATTGACTTGCTCCTCTGCAGAAAACAATTGAAAATGTTCCTAGTACATATCTAGAAAAGTTTGAAAAATCTACAATTGACTCCTGATTTCTTAGCTATCATTGGAAGACTGATATACTACATATTTACAATAGGCAGTATCATTATAATAATCATGCTATGATAATCAAAATTTCATTGTTAAAAATCAAAGTACTCAGAAGTACAGAGAGCCGGGCTCATTTACAGAGTAGAATGGATTTCTTACATGAATCACGTTTATATTCTGATGAAAAAATTATTTTAAAACTATCAATGTAAATGATAAGACACTGACAGTGAGTTTTTCAATCCTAATACCACGGTCCGATTTTGTCAGAATCAGAATTAATCTGGTACCGCAGATGAATGTAAACAAACAGGCCAGTCTGGTTCCCTCTCCTGCTTTACCTCGTATATGTAGAGAACTACGGTAACACTGATTATCAAAAATCCTTACGCTAATGAACTATGTTCTTTGACTTATGAAGTTTTCAAAGTCATAACTACTAATGATTACTTTATATCGATAAAACTTCGTTTTATTTTTGTTGCTTTATTTAGCGTTTGTATTATCTCAAAATCGGTTGAGAGTAAGAACTATTTTTTTGCACGTAACTTTAAAATTTCATTGTTAGCAATAAGCCCGGCTAATAAATTCAGGTATTAACATGATTTAGGTGTACTGAGCATAAGGAATTCTCTCTCTCTTTCCCTCACTTGCACAATAAGTTTTCATATGCACATTAGTAAGAGAATTTTCAAATCTATGCTATATACTTTACCTGTAGTAGTATTTAGCCTGGATTTGTATTCCTCTACAATACTGTCTATATTAGTGACAACAGGTAATTTTGTAGGCTTTGGAGGAGGGGTTATATCCACTTCTATTGTCTTTATATCTACAGCATAAAACTTTTTTTGATCAAATTGCCGTGTTATAGATTTCCGAACTACAGACTTCTTAGTTTTTAAGTTCCTTAACACAGGTGGTGGTTCGTCTGATTTTTCACTACTGCTGCTTGTCCTCCGCAGTCCTCCTATAGCTTTGTTTAATTCAGACTGGTTTGCCAAAAAAGGACTGCTTTTAAGTCTACTTACAGGAGGAGGTTTGTTTTCATCCTTTGAATCTGTTTTACTTGGCTCTGGTTTGCTCAAAGGCTCTGGCTTGTTTTGGAGATTTTTTTGTTTCCACAGTGGTATTGGTTTTTCTTCTGTCACCTTATTGGTTTCAATGGCTGACTTTTTACTTTCCAGCTGAGCTTTCCAAGGTGGTACATTCTCACTTTTGTTAGAAGTATTTTCTTCATCCTTCTGGTCAGTAGAAGGTTTACGTTTCCATGCAGGCACAGGTTTTGCAGGATCTAGTTCCTTAGTTGGTGCTTTCCAAGGTGGTGCAGGTTTTTCAGATTCAACTGTTTTTGCAGCTTTCCAAGGTGGGACTGGTTTTTCTGAATCTGGTTTTGGTGCCTTTGGCGGAGTAGCTGGCTTATTTATCTCACTTTTATTTTTCAAGTCATTCGCCAAAAATGGATTCAAAGGTTTGGACTTTGTAGTTTCAGAGTCTTCAGAGTTTGTAACATCCCCATTTTCATGTGCCCTGTTCTCTGCATTTTTAATGGTCCTGAGAATGGTTGCCACACTTCCTTCTTTGTCTGTGGGAAGTCTAGCTGGTTTTAATGCCGGTTTAGGAGTAAAACTAGGTTTAGTATCCTCCACAGGATTTGTCACAACTTTCTTGGGAATCGGAGGTCTATTCATTGCTGGTTCCTGCTTGTCTGCCAAGAAGGCAGCCGGAATGTTTAGTTTACTGTTTCTCTTGTTTATGCCCGGTTTCTGGCTTGCACTGTGTATTGTTGCAGCATTGCTGCTACTGGAAGGGTTTCCTGGTTGTGTTCTGCCTACATTACTTTCAGGCTTTTCCTGGAGTGCGGATCTACTCCCTGTTCTTTGTACTTTATTTACATCCTGTTAATTTAAAAAAAGAAATTAATAACACAATGTATACTTCATATTATGACATATATAAGGAAATTTCTCCTCTTAGTACTAAATAATTCTCTAGATAATGACTAATTCAGGAACAAGTATATGCAAAATTTACTCTTGTTGCAATAGACATGATAGAGTTGAAGGTACATGTACAACTTGTGACAATATTTTAGCAAGTATGTAAACTCAGAGAGAACTAATAGTAAAGTGAGTGGCATACAAATATGCAAAACAGTTCTCAATAACCTCAGCATGAAATAAAGTGATGATGAAATTCTAGTGCATATGTGTAAATCTGAAAATTTGAAAACTTAAAAGTGCAAAAAAGTGTAGTAACTTGAAAAGCATATTACAATATCTATGTAATATAATATTTATGATCATCTGTTCAAGGAAGTCTTAAATTTCAGGTCCCCCTAGTGTGCTATCAACAACCAATAAATAGAGGTCCACACAAAAAAAGATGTCCTTATGTGTATCTTGGTTTAAGTTTATAGATTTCAAATAACCAAATGTTCATATTGGGTACACACATTTATAACATGTACAGTTTTCTTTGCACTGCAGGTACATGTATTTCAAACATGAATGTCCTGTTACAATACTCTATAAGCAGAATGCAAGTACATTTCTCCATTTTCCTTTTTTTATGGTAAGCATGCATGAAAAATGTTAATGTTTCTGACAACTATTGATAGATGAGAATTATATGCTATAGAACCAAATAGTACATGTAATCACCATATATGAATTATTCCACTAAGAACTGCAATTTTTTTTATATAGATGCAAAGTTTTACAAACACACACATATATTTCCAGACATACCAACATGATGAAACTGAATATATAGAGATATATTGTTGATATTTTATCAATTAAATGTTAACTTAGTGTCATTTGTTTGCCGAGTGAACATTAAACTCCTAGTTTTAGGGGAAAATGAGCTAAAAAAAGATGATTGAATTTTAAATGTAAATATCCAAATTAAATTTTCTTTAACATCTAGACAATAATGCTTCTCCTCCCACCTCCCACTCTAGGCTTTATAATCCTACGCCAAATGACAGTCACATTTTTTTATCTCAGTAATTTTTTAAAAAAAACAAACAGGAAGTAAAATTTTATACTTATCCTTCAGTGGCTAGTTAAATACTTCCTGTCTCTGACTGTATGTATCTACATGTGATGGGGTCTTTAAAGTGGACTATTACACAAGTACCAAACTTTACATCCTTTGATTACACAAAATTCTCAATCAATTAAGCAAATGTTTTTTTTTAAAAAAAAACTATATAGCTTTTAAGTTTGCTTAAAAGAAATTATATCCATTTTTTTTTTTTGATAAATGTTCATCGACATCACATTTAAAGACTAGAATGGTGTAATAGTTTCATAAACGTAAATATATGACTGGGGATGATCTTAGATTTAAGTAGTGATTAATTCTAGTTTTACAATTATCAGTGACCCAGTTCTCTCAAATTCAGAGGACTTAGGTTTAAAAACTTCTGATCCATTAGATATTTTCTTCCTGTCTGTACACATCATTCAATGGTAAACTTATAACAATGACACTTGTCAAGCTGTCCACTTCAGAATGTAAAAGTGTCCAGAGTATCATACAAGGAATATGTGACTTCCCATGATCATAACTAAAAAAAGCAACAAATTACATTTTAGGGGCAATTTGTGAACACTTTGAAATCAAAATCAGCCAGTGCACCAATGCCTCTATTAACAGCATTATGGTAATTATTCAGCTTTAACGTGATTAACACAGTACATAATTCCAGTATCATGTATAAAAAATCCCAAAGCAAAACACTGAAGATAATGCATGAACAGTGATCAATCTCATGAAAAGTACAAACAATACAATACTGTGAACAGTCTATGCACACACAGCCCTGTAAAATCCAAAGCTTGGATCAAGTGCCTACGAGGAGTAAGCATCCCCTGCTGGCTGTTCAAAACATCCATCTTTAAAAATATATAACCTCTGGATTTCTCTCTCCTGTTCATTAGTTTATGGTTCCCTGATTGATGAATCAAATGGTTATATACCATGACAATCAATGACAGAATATGACAATAACAAACATCAATGAAGCTCAAAATCCATTCAAACAATACAGATTAGGAGCAGAACAAACAAGTACCGGTACTTCTAAAATATCAGAGGAGGGATCAGGTGCCACGAAGGATTTGGCATCTCCTGTCAACCGGTCATAGCACCTATATGCTCCTTAATTGTCATGAAATATTTTGTAAACAAGAATGGATATGGGTTACCCCATATCCAAAGATATTCGACTTTTAGATTTAATATGTTTAACAGTGTTTAATGATGTTTATAAAAATAAAACTGCACTGTCTAGTTATAGTTATAGAACTTGTGTAAATTTCGTGAGTCAGTAGCATTACGGTCACCTAGTCTCCTAACCGTGCTAACAAACAGTACACATACCTATGTCCGCAAGACCAGTTAGCCTTGGTCTATACACACGTGTGATGGAGTTGTCAAACGGACTCCCGCTCACAGAGAAGTTACGATGGCAGACAGAACTTTTTTTCATAATTAGATCACATGAATACAAATTCTGATTCATAAAAATTAAACGACTGTCAGTTTAGAAATCCCCAGGCCAGTTCGGGTTTTGTTACACATTTCATACGTACTCTCCCTATGTGTAGTTTGTCTACACACGTGCAGGACTGTTCAAAACATTCCATTTAACATTCTACACACAGAATGATTATTTTTTTTCTCTTAAAGGAAACTTTATCTCTTAACGAACAATTAACATGATTTTACTACAGTTGTTGATATAGTATAATCAATTCATCAGTGAAAAAATATCAACCGAAGAATGACCTAGATATTCTCTGTTATCAAACATGTTAAAAAGAAAAGCTGAGGAGGGAGCAAGCGTAGGAATATCAACATTTTTTATTTGCATTTAGGGGGGAAAGTTATCTTTGGAGGAAAAATTAACATTAATTTTGGTTTCTTTTACGTATGATATACACAACATTATTCTTATCATGAACAATTATGTTGTATCTACTTATTAATGATGGAACTATTTTCGTCGGAACGATTTGTGTGAGTCGCCGCTGAATACAGTAATATATCTTGCATTAATAGTATGCACTGATCGAATATATTAAAAAACCTGATCAATATATAAATTGATTAAAGGTCAGTGGTAATGTTGAAAAATTCTGAAGAAATTATAATTATATCTTCTCCATTCTTTTCATCTTACTTAAGATTCTATTAAGGTTCTTTTTTTTTTATTTAATCATCTGCTGTGAATGCATAACTTTTTGCTTCATGGTAAAGGAATTTATTTTGTGGACAGAACTTTTGTTATATTCTCTGAGGGTCCATACCTGCAGATCTTTAATTTGCATTTCCCCCATTCATATCAATTAATGATGAACATTATATAGAAAGTGGAAATAATCTGTTTATCAGACAGTGATGGATTTATTGAGTTGCATTGATTTCAATCGTCCAATGTGGTTACAAAAATTATACATGCACACGAAGTTTCAAGTCAATCTCTTAATGATAAACATTCATACATAGTGCCCTAGGAGGCATGGATATAATCAATAGGTCTCCATTAGATACCCAATGTTTGTGTCATCAAATTTTAGGTTTCTGATCAAATATATCAAAAGCCTGTATTTTTTTTAACAATGTGCATTTTTTTTTGGTATGGTCCATGCAGACTTAATTCTACTTTTTTCACTTAACTCTTTAGAGTTTAGACCATTATATTTATTTTTTTTTTACTTGCCATGAATACAACTTAGATCTACATTGATGAAATGACATGTTTTTATATACCGGTATATGACATGTAACATCAGATGCAACGATACACCGTGTTACGGACTGAACATCTTGTGTACAGGTTACACGCTATCATCCGACTAATATTTATGCTACTGACATGCGACAACCTAGAGAATGTCAACTAAAAAGTAGGAAGATGGAGAGAAAACTAAATTATTGTTCTTCTTACCACAGATATTCCGTACGCTGTAGTAACCGTTTCTTCCTCGATATAACACTACAGATAGGCCCTAACTTCCTTGTTTATATGACACGATTTACTCACCGGAAAGTCGCATGAATGGAGGCGTAGTCGAAAATCTGGACTAGTGTTTTAGAAAGCTGTAGGTAAAACCGGCCAATAAAAAATGTAAAATTTTATGTATCTTAAAAAAACACTACATGGAATCTTTAGATTCTCATCCTAATTTGCTAAAGAATTGGGGCTGATGTTTTATCTTTTATTTTTTATAAATGTTAAATTGTAAATTATATAAATGTTTGAACAAATATTCAACCGAGGCGAGCCGATTTAAGGATTTCTTGGGGTGAAAATTTTCAATGTTACACTTAAAATGCAATATTTATTATATTATACTGAATGTTTTATACAAATACATATTAGTGAACCGTGCGCGCATAAATTCCGCATTCTCTTTTTTTGCTTTCGTCAAGCAATGTACTGTTGCTACGCAGGAGGGCGTGGCTTTAATTAAAGAGTGTATTTTATCAAAAATTGGCAGATTCAAGTAATTTACATGAAAGTATAATATTATATTTTATTCTTTTCATATTCTTTTAAATATTTAAAGAAGATGCTTACTTTAAAAAATCAAATATTTAATGTTTTATACAAATACATATTACAGTGAACCGTGCGCGCATAAATTCCGCGCAGTCGCTATTTTTTGTAATACCACCCGTCGTCAAGCAATGTTGACTGTTGCTACGCAGGAGGGCGTTTTTATTCAGCGGGTAGTAGTGTATTTTATCAAATGTTTCTCGACGAATCAGATTCAAGTAATTTACATGAAAGTATAATATTATATTTTATTCTTTTCATATTCTTTTAAATATTTAAAGAAGATGCTTACTTTAAAAAATCAAATATTTATTGTTAATTAACAAATTATCAAGTACACATTATACGGGTCGGCACTCGCCAAACAAAATTAGGTGGGGATACATGTACCAATAAATTGTGTATGCATGACTTCTCAGGCCTTTCCCCAACCCTTTTAGTTTTACCAACAAATCCCTCTGTTTTTTTGTAAAATATCATAGATTTTCACCTTCCTAAAAATTTGATATTTCTTGAGGTACATGTTAACATTAAAATAGGTCATATTTGCAAAATCTATAAAATATTCTAATAGAATATTCTACTGAAAAACCTAGGCCTGAACAGTTTTAAGATTTAACGTCTGAGCACTTAAAATTCTCTAAGTCTGCCTACAATGTTTTTTTTTTTTCAAAGCAAAATCATACACAGCTGGACATCGTTATAACTTGACCAGGTGTCATTTTCCTCGTCTATTTTTACTTAGTTCAAATCTCTCTAAAACTCGGTCATGCAAGTGATGGTAGATGTGTTTATATTATGCTACTTTTTCTTCTCTGCCTTCTCAATACTTACAAATTATCATTCCCTTAAAAAAATTACACATTTAAATTGTTCTTATTGGCTTTGTTTACATTCTTTTGCTAAAAATAAGCGACTTTTAATACAAGAATTTTCCTTTATATTTCTTGCTGAGTAAAACATGAAAATACCATTTTGGCACCCACACATCGAAATAAAAAACACCGGGGCGGGACACTTTGAGAGGGGCGAGCGGGGATGAGAATCTAAAGATTAATTTTATCTGGCCAAAACTACATGGAACTTATATATTGATCGATGTCCATTGTCAGACTTCTTAGTCTAAATCAAAAATGTTTGAACAAATATTCGAATTTAAGGATCAGGCAACGCGTTCCTTAAAATGCATGTTTTGTATCTCTGGGTATTAATTAGATCACATTTGACATTCTCTTTTGCTTTCTAATTATTTTCAATATGCTTTAAAAAAGAGCTATATCAAAAATTGGCAATTCAACTGATCAAAAGATTACCCAAGATTACCCAAGGCATAAAGATTATTTAAGCTTTGCTTTCCCATTTGTCTGAAGAAATTTTAAATTGTGAATTTTTTCTTTTCTATATATTTCTCTTTCGATGTAAACATTTTCTTTTTTCTACCCCTGGGGGTCAGTTTGAACCAAATTTGGTATAAAGCATCATTTTGCTATTCTTGATAAGAAGAGAAAGAATTTTCATATATTTCTAAAGCATGCCCACTGAGGCTAACAAACTGTTACACTACCTCGGATGCTTCCATATAAATATGATCAATTATGGCCTTGCTATTCTTGAGTAGAAGATTTTTAAAGAAATTTCCTATATATTTCTATGTAAAACTTTAAATTAAACAAACTTGAATCTACACTACCTGAGGATGCTTCCAATAAATATGATCAATTATGGCTTTGTTGTTCTTGGAAAATTTTTAAAGAAATTTCCTATATATTTCAGTAAAACTTTGCGATTTAGGATTCTGAAATTTATTTTTCGATATATTCAGTTGATAACAATTTAGATAAACGTGAGTGATTTATTTTTCCATTGGCACATGCACGTTTTGCTCCTAATCCACAGTTTAAGTGTACGAGGAAGCAAAGATGAAATAAAAGCCTTATCTTATCCTTTTAGCACATTTATTAACTTGAAAAAAAAATGTAATTTAAGTGTACGAGGAAGATAAAACATATACTCAAAGAATATGAAATTTCACCTTCAGGATTCACGCATCTTAGCAAACCTTAATTTCAATATTTGTTAATGTACAGGCCAAAAAAATCCAATACCTATATGCAGGAAACATATGTAGGCAAATGTAAAGAATGGCAAAAAAACCCATTCTTTTTTTTTTCATCAAATACTTGTGTACCAGTGAGTTTTAATATGTGTGATGTACACAAGCGATCGATCAAAAAGCAAGTTAATTAGAAAAAAAAATGAAATTAGACGTTTAATGGTTCTCTAATTAGCCCAATCCACAGAAACAAAATTGTTCAAAAAAAGCATGTTCTTTCAAAATGCATCCAAGTCAAATTTACACAGTGCAGAATCAAAGATGTCACTAAATTAATCTGGAAAAAATATCTTTTACTGATAATTGTCAAACTTCATCCAAATATTATGATCTTTTAGATCACCCTGTCCTTAACTGCAGACAAAAAAAAATCCAAACCAAGAATTTATTGACAGGGGAAAAAATGCTTTTCCGAATGTAAAAAAACCGAAACTTTTAGGGGTGGGGTGTTAGCCGCTGAATTTTTCCTGCCAGCTAACAGAGATCCATGTTGTCGGGGTGGGTGGGGGTTCCAAGGTAATTTGTAAAAAAAAAAATATCTTAAATATGCACATTGAACAACTCTGCAAATTACAAGGGAATTGGACCCCCATCCCATCCACCCCCTCTAGATTTGTGCATAAACCGATTCAGGATTTATTAAAAGAAGCAATTCAGTCAGCCAATATATTTGCACTGGTCATTACACGAAATGTCTATCAAAAATGGAAGTATGCAATATCACAGATCCTTCATCTTTTATAAATATGCATACAAAGTGTCTACAGAACAATAAGAATACATCAATGCAGTGTATAAGTTCTCTCCTCTGAAAACATTAAAAAATTGTTTTAAGCTCTATATCATTTATAGTAAAATTTTGATGCTTGTAAGTCATCCGCGAACTCACAGCTAGATGACTTAGTTTTAAGAAAGAGTCAGTATGCAATGGCCAAAGAAAGACAATTCAGACCATCTTCACAAAAATGCTTTCTTCCGACGGATTGACTGTCCCAACTGAAAACTTTTTTAAAATGTCCAGAAAACGACCTTTTAAAAAAATTAGATTCTCTTAGAGATTCTAAATTTATAAAGAAAAATTTACCCAATTAAATATTTTCTTTAAAACAAGATGTGTTTGTGAAACACTATGCGCCCGGCGGCAACAAATTTAAAAAACATATTTTTAGCATATAGGTCACAATGAAGGTCACAAGGTCATTGATCTTGGTGTCATTTGAAAGATCTTGATTAGTGAAGTACGTATACCAAATATCAAGTCTTTATCTTTCATGGTTCAAAAGTTATGGTGAAGGTTCAAAAAAGCTATTTTTAGCACATAAGACGCAGTCAAGGTCACAAGGTCATTGATCTTGGTGTCATGTAAAAGGGCTTCATTAGTGGAGTAGGCATGCCAAATATTAAGTCTCTATCTTTCTTTGTTCAAAAGTTATGGCGAAGGTTAAAGTTTGCAGTCAAAAAAGCTATATTTAGCATATAGACCACAGTCAAGGTCACAAGATCATTGACCATGGTGTCTTTTAAAAAAGCTTAATAAATGTTGTATGTATACCAAACATGAAGTCTCTATCTTTTATGGTTAAAAAATTATGGCAAAGGTTAAAGTTTGGCCCTCTATTTTTAGCATATAAACATTTTCTTTAAAAAAATATATGACATCTCTATCATTCATGGTTCAAAAACTATGGCGAAGGTTAAAGTTTGAAGACAAACAGACAGACAGACAGGACAAAAACAATATACGCCTCGGATCTTTCGATCCGGGCGCATAAAAATATCCTCGTCCGGCGGAAGAAGGCAAAAAAAAAAAAAAACAAGATGTGTTTGTGAAACACTGATGCCCCCTGGCCCGTATGGCAACAGCGAAGGTTAACCTTTCTTAATTGCAGATCAAATATGTTGGTACCTAAAGTAAGGCCTTTTCAAAATAAATACAAATGTAAAATATAAAACCCTAGCACCACCTGTTCAAGAGTTATGACCAAGGTTAAATTTTGTAAAGGTAGGACACACTCTGGGGTCAAGGTCAAAGGGTCAAGATTGCTGGTTTCTAAAGAAAGGCCTTGCCTCAAAGATTACATATGGGAAGTATGAAAGCGCTGACCCTTACTGTTCAAAAGTTATGGCCAAGGTTAAAGTTTGTAAAAAGTCGGTCAAACTCCAAGGTCAATGTCAAAGAGTCAAGGTTCTTGATATTCAATGAAAGGTCGTGTCACAACAATTACATATGTGAAACATGAAAGCTCTAGCTCCTACTGTTCAAAAAGCTATGACCAAGTTTGTAAAAAAGTAGGTCAAACTGCAAAGACTGCAAGGTCAAAGGGTCAGAGTTGTTGATATCCAATGAAAGGTCTTCTCACAAGGAATATGATATATAATAATAAATATTTGAAGTATGAAAGCCCTAGCTCTTACCGTTCAAAGTTATGGCTAAGGTTAAAGTTTTTTTTCGTAAGTACGGAAATCTCCAAGGTCAAGGTCAAAATTGTTGGTTTCAAATGAAAGGTCTTGCCAAAAAGAATTGATATTTGAAACACGAAATTCGTAGTGTCTA
Organism: Saccostrea cuccullata; assembly: GCF_032062105.1. Classification (NCBI taxonomy): domain Eukaryota; kingdom Metazoa; phylum Mollusca; class Bivalvia; order Ostreida; family Ostreidae; genus Saccostrea; species Saccostrea cuccullata. The sequence goes on along the minus strand of NW_026923278.1, from coordinate 127,418 downwards.
CCGTTTAAAAATTAGGACCAAAGTAAAAGTTTGAAATTTTTGTGTAAAAATGGGTCAAACTTCAAGGTCAAGGTCAAAATTCTTGATATCAAATGAAAGGTCTTGTCACAAGGATTAAATGTGTGAAGTATAAAAGCCCTAGTTCTAACCATTTAAAAATTATGTTCAAGGTTGCATTTTAAAGGAGGTCAAACTCCAAGGTCAAGATCAAAGGGTCAAGGTTCTTTGTATCCAAAAAGCGTCTTTTAACAAGGATTACATATGTGAAGTACGAAAACCCTAGTACTTACCGTTCAAAAGTTATAGCCAAGGTGAAAGTTTTTTCATAAGTACAGAATTCTCCAAGGTCAAGGTTGTTGGTATCCAATGAAAGGTCTTTCTACAAAAAATACTTATGTCAAGTATAAATGTCCTGTTATCTACTGTTCAAAAGATATGGCCAAAGTAAACGTTCAAATTTTTGTGTAAAAGTGGGTCAAACTCCAAGGTCAAGGCCAAAAAGTCAAATTTGGTGGTACCGAAAGAAAGGTCTTGTCATAAGGAATACACATGTAAAATATGAATGTCATAGCTCTACTAAATCAAAAGTTATGGGCAAGGTTAACATTTTTGCGGACAGACAGAGAGACAGAGAGAGAGACGGAGGGACACGACAAAAACTATATACCCCCGAAACTTCTACGGGGTCATAAAAAAATTAGGGCACATGAGTCATTTAAGTGACCTGTTTGGTATCTGTTTTCGTCCGTCGTTGTGCGTCGTCCGCCGCCCGTTAACTTTTGAACATTGTCAACCGCTGAACCAGTTTAACCGACGAAAATAATATGCAACGGACCAGACAAAGATTCAAACCCGGGACCAGAGCAGGATTCGATAAATATATCATTCAATATTTGTAAATTTCTGTTGAAATAAAAGTCCTTCATTTTAATATATGAAGCTGACCTCAATATTGCACAGGACATCGTTACACAAGACATAAGAATGAGAAAAACGTATCATGCTACGTGGAAACCAAACTATACCGAATGAGCGAAATAGTTCTAAGATAGATCTACATATACACCTTCCTTCATCTGTCATTTGTGTTCCCCGTCTCTCAAAAATCTCATCATATACTGATTGTTACCCGTTTTGACACAATAATACTTGATGATAATCTTACAACAAAGATATGATAAATGTGATGGCTTTAACTTTTTAGTCGTCAACTTCCCTTACTTATGCCCTTATCACCTGCATAAGCGGTTTATATCTCTCAGTTTATTCGATCCGAATGCTGCACGTATGAACAATATCTAAAACGAGGTAAGTTATTGACAAACAAGTTGATGAAACAAAAATATCAGCAGCCACGTTTAAAGTCATCATTTCGCAAGTTCTTGGTCGATACAATGACATTAATTCAGCCAATATTATACCCCCCGCTTGAAAAGTGTGCCTCCTATTTTACTTTTTGATCCGACACATATTTTGTAAAAATACTCATGTCTGGCATTGGCATACGGTAGATGAACGCGAACCGAAAGCTGAAAGTTGCAAGCTGCTTACTGTTTGATAAACGAAAGATTCAATGAAGCCCTCAATCATTTATTTTGCAAATGTCTCGCATATCATTTTCACCTTGAAAGCGAGATTCACATGACATATTTTCCACCACAAGGAAAATGTTTGCATTTTCTAAAAATCTATCTTACAACAAAGCAAACAGAAGATTTAAAAGATAATATATTTTTAAAAATCCTTTTCAACTTCAGCATATTCAGGTATTGAATAAGTTCAATCGTGTTCTATACACCCAATCTTTTACCGCACATAGCAGAAAATTCAGGTTTCTTTTCCCAACAAACTTTTAACTGGATAGATTTACGGTATGTTAACTCCAGTCCTTTAACATAAGATACTTTTGCAAATATTTACCCTGCGTACATTGCGACTTTCTGTATAAGTTCAACTACCAAAGTAAATGGAATTGTCTTTATTACCGTGATTTTTGTTCTCAGTGACCTTTTTACCATTTCATTCCCAAAACACGGGTATTTCTATTTCGTTAGCTGAAAACCCCGTCTACATCGCCATTAATGTTCGTGATTTATTGACAGTAAATTGTATATATATATAACAACAGCGACAAGCAATTATCCTCTGTGTTTTCCTAAGTGATGGTTTCCTGCAGGCTGTATGGAGCTCATTAAAACAAAATATGTCTCCTTACCGCAGACAGTTTTAAAACATACATCAACATACTTCGTTCTACCATGACCAAATCATTCAGGGTGGGAATTTCAGGTCCTAAGATCATGTTTGTTTTGATTTGTAAAACTAGCTAATTATATATTTTCTTATGCCTTAAACTTGCTATTTGTAAGCACTTGACTAAGTAATTTTTAGATTCAAAAGGTGTTCCTCTGTCATAGACAGAAGTATGTCAGATTTAAAGCCAGAGATTTATAACAATCTGACCTGACAATTAATGTTTGGTTTTCACTTTAACCATGTAAATAAGGATCATACACAGTCTACAAAATATTTTTCTACATTGCATCTAAGAATCGTCAGACATTTACACGTGTGAAGCACTGTTTTAAGGCTACCACATATCTTGTATACAGACATGCATGTGAGATAACATTTCGAGATCAGACTCAATATTGTTCATATATATCTTCCGTGATACTCACCATTTTATTCAAAAATCCAACAGGAAAGACTAAGTTTTATTTGTATTCACCATAATATCATCCCGTTCTGGAAGATACGGCACATGATTCCCAGGAGCTAGCAGAATTCGGCAATGATTTTACTTCCTCTTTCGCTTTTTTATCTGATTTAATCACAGGTGCGTGTCTCTCCTAACGTATATAAAACCTTAAATTGAAGGAGATAATTTCATACACTGCTTTAAAGTGCCAAGCCCTTCAACCGCCTAATCATATTGCAGCTTGATGTTGTATAGTACTCTGTATACATAAGTACTTGATCGAGGAATTAGAATCTACTATTATATCGTGATATAGTGGTTAAAGGTTCCCTCATAAATCATTTTGATAAGAAAATATTTATAGCTTAAAGTTTGCGTCAAATATAATTTCAGTTGTCATTCTGCAGAGGACTTGCAATCTTGAGTACATGGAGGTACTAGTATATGGTGTCGCTTTGGAGAATAGGAGACACAATTAAAGCTTTTGGACCATGAGAGTTGTAATTCAAGCTCCCATTAACAGCTGTTTACTCAAGATTGTCGTTCAGGAAAGAAGAGGGTATCTTTTAAAAAAAATGCTGAAACACAACACCGTAAACCTTTATTTTTATTTTCCGTGACGTTGTACATTCCTTAGACTGGGTACTGGAGAGATGCGAGGACCACTTGAACCTTAGCATACGGGGACGACTTGTTTTGGGATTCTGACAGAGTGTCCGTCTTGTATCGATTTACGCACGCAAAAGGAAGAACTGCAAAAAAAAAAAAGAACTGATAAAGTTGGAAAAAATCTTTGTCGAGATACATAAAAAAAATCATCATTATTTTCATCTAAATCAGCAGCCAATTGAGATCACGAAATATTCTTTCCAATGCACATATATTCCGATCTTGCCAATATGTCCATAACTTACTAAAGAAATTTTTCATTGGAAAATACCAACATGAGTACTATAATTGGTAATAGAAACAGTAATTTGAATGGCAGTGTTTACTTTTTCCAAATAGCCGTTGCATGCATCTCCTCTTCAAATTTTAATGTAGAAAATTAAATGTTCCATCCAAGAATTTTAAATAAAAATTATTGTAGAGATTTACATTCAGTATGAATTTTAATCTAGAAGCACAAATTAAATGAAATCCCGCCCCCACATGTGGTAGCGATAGCCTTAGAACTTGTTAGTACGAGGGTGTCCGATGCATGGTGAATTCGCCCAAAGTGTCCTTTTTTCTGTGGGAAACCCCTAATATCTGTCCAATCGGAATACGCAAATTGACAGTAAGTAATAAAGTCTCATTACATTTTATTTAGTGGTATTGGAGGAGTTGGGATATGAGATATGAATTCTCCAGTGTCACAGACAGAAATCCCATCACTATATATCCCCGCTTTTCAAACCAGGGATTGTTATAGAAAGAATCCATGGCCACTGGAAAAAATATTTTAAACAACTAATATTTTACCTGGTGCCCAGTTCTCCTGACATAACAGAAATGGACACAACTTCGATTTGAGCAGCACCACCTCCAAAGCTAAACAACCAGCCTCCCTTCTTCTTGTAAAGTAAGTCCACAGACGTTACCTCTCCAACCTCTGTGGGCACGGCGACGACTTTTGTAAGTACACCGTTTGTTTTAAGATGGCTATCTTTCCTAAAAAAAAAAAAAGAAGTTGAAAAAAAGGGAAAAGGTCATTTTTCCACGAATGAATCCTTCCCTCATTTTCTTAAATGTTATTCTCTACCATAGTGTAATATTAAAGAACCTACTCAGTAAAGGCGATGGAATGGCTGTTACCAAAATCCCCGTGAAGTGTGATAAAAAGAGTGCCATAAGTGTCGGTTCTTCCAAGATCAAATTTAATCACATAGTGAAAACCTATTAAAAGTAGAGAGATTAATTTAAATGCAAACGAACTTTAGGAGGCAAGACTGGGGACATCATTGTATATTCATTCAAAAAAATATATCAGTGAATACTAGTATTCCTTTTTCCGTTTTCATTTGCTATTAAAGGTCAAAGATAGGAAAACAGTGAGACCACCATATATATCACATCCAATACTTACCACAGAATGGCCCCTGATTTCTATCTACAGTCATGAGGTACATTTTGCCCCTCGCCGAGTACTGATCCGCATAATATCCCAACTCCGAGCAGCCTCTGGTTCCGCACGTCATGCACTCACCATGAGTAAAATTTTCCTAAAACATTAGACTTATCTTAATTTGCAGGTAACTCATTTGAAAAAAATCTCAGAGGAAATGAGCGAGCAGATGGTTGCAACCTACGTAATTGTCACAAGGGTAAGCTGTAAACGGACAATCCGTCAATATGGACTCAGTGAAATACACATGAGAACGACCATGACTACAAGCAATAGCCTCTCCAATGACTGAAAAAGAAAGATTCCTGCTGAAGTGCGGATTTTAATTAGTTTTTCGCATGAAAAAGTCTAAAGGAAAAAGAAGTCTAAAAATATTTAAATTATATATACACGTTTAATCCACAAATCCCTGATGTATCTTAAACAAAACAATGGAGAGAATTTTCTGAACTGACAAAACATGCCGTATTTGACATAGCTAGAAAAATGTATTTTTAAAAAATAAAAATGTGGCGGAAAGACCGAAGAGGATTTTAAAAAAAACGTTTCTGTATAAAATGTATACCTGAAGTATTAAAGGTAAAGATGGTGTTGAATAGTCCACCTATTTGATTTGGACACCCAGTTTGCTTTTCACCTCCATTGACGTAGAAATCCACGTGACCGGAAACTTGCATAAGACCGTAACCAAGCTTAGAAAATGGTGCACCATTTGTATGTATGACATCAACAAAATTAGCATCGTCAGGATCCAATCGAATGCCAACAGAGAGATGTTCGAAGTCGGGTTCTGCAGGATCCATACCTAGTATGAAACCAAGAGATGTCTTTAGCTGTTTAACGAACCATATTATCATCATCGCAATCCATGATTCAGTTTCGATTCTAATTCCATAAATATAGTTGCAGCTTAGTTGAAGGTAGGTTGTCGGAATAAGAATGGACATTAACCTATTGCATGCGATGATTACGGAGACTTACAGGATATATATCTACATGTATACGGAATTTATAGATTACCCGTTATCCTTCCTAATCTGCCATGCAGAAGTCGTCCTGTGTAGCCTGCTGTATGGGCGCCAAGACTGTGACCAATCAGATGCATATCGCTCACCTTGGCACCTGCTCTTACCAACATGTCAATGATCAGGCGAAGCTGGGTCCCCACCATTCGGGTATTAGACGCAGCCTGGTTATAGTTAGGTGCAGTGGCTCCTCTACCCCATGCCACGATAATAACATTAAAGTCCCCCTGTCAGAGGAAATTGTGAACACTATTTAACCTTTAAATGTAGGGCTGGGTATTGGCCCGAGATTTCGTATTGCGATATATTGCGATATTTTAAACTGTATTGCGATATGTATTGCAATATTTTCAATGTAATTTAAATGGCATTTTCTTACTATATTTACTCTAATTTACATGCAGAATGTACATAACTATGATAAGTAACCAACACAGAAAAAAATCTTGTTGATTTCATTTAAGTTATGCTCGGAAATGTTCCCAAAAAACAACTTCTGTCTTACTATTTGGCTTAATAACAAACTTTCATAAGTCCATTTTTATATTTAATGACATAATTCCTTAATCTAAGCATATTGCCAATATATCGATATTACAAAATCGTATTGCGATACGATATTTTTTATCATTGTATCTATATTAAATATCCTTTAAATGGAAACCTTTTAATTTTGAACAAGGGAATTTTGAATAGTGACATTTTCCCCGTTAAATCAGTCAAAAAATATAATGCACTTACACCATGTAGTACAATCAGTACAAAAAATATATATTATTTTGCACTATATGAATTTGATGAATTCATACCATGGATATAGCGAAGTGATTTATATACTTCGTTATAACCGAGTTTTACTGTATATACCTTTTGCAGTGATTTTAGCCTTGTCATCTCTGATTGAATTCAATTTCACTTTTATTCATTAAAAGACATTAAATAAAAAGAATGACTTACCTTCTTGAGAAGAGCATCTTTCATATCGTACAGCCATTTTGTCTTGATGGAATTGGTGAATCCATGAATTATAATTTTGGTTTTGAGGATGCCTTTGTAAAATGAGTTTGTTACGGAGGACAGTGATGTATAATTCAGATGTTGGGAGGTATTCCAGTTTCTTCTTGTGAAGAGTAAAAATTCAGTACCGATTTGTTGAGGAGACCGAGGCAAATCTAAATCAGTGTTATCGAATGGAGGGAAATTATCGAAACAACCAACATATGGAAAACATTCAGTCTTATTTGCATACGGGTTTGGCTTGTGGGTTGTTAAATTTAAAGATGTTGGTGTGGTTGTTACGTGACCATGGGTTGTGCTTTTGTTGAGGGTGGCATCTCCCGCTGAAAGTAATAGAATTTGGTTCACGTCAATTAATTATTATCAAAATTCCGGCTTTGGAAGGTTATGAGCAAGAACAGTTAGAACCCTGTCATGTTAATATAGCAACGCCAAAGAAATCTTAATCAAAGAACAAACATCTGAAAGAAGGATATATGCATTACGTACATGATAAGGTTGTCAGTCAAACTCAACAGAAAAAAAAATGCTCAATAACAGACAAATTCCATCCTAAATCAACAGATGGATTGAACTGTAGGAATCTACCGATCCTCCACCAGAGAATGGGACCGCCCTAAAATTCCTTAAATCAAGCTGAATGGAAATTGTAGTCAGACCAATTGAAAAATCAATGGTACTAATGTGTACTTTTCATTTGGATGCAACATCCTCAATTCAGGAAGATCACATGACCATCATAGTAAAGAGATGGCATTTTACATACTAGAATGTTAACCCAGCTAAAGATTAATAATTCACCAAGACAATACACAACAAACTTAAGGTCAAGATCTAGTAAATAACTTGAGACTACTTTTTGGTGCTAGATCCATTATGACGTCATAATCAATTTCAACTTTCTTTTTCCCGTACTTAAGGGCTTTAGCAGAATTATGTAGAAAATAGAGTATTTTCATGACATTCAAGTTGAAATCATATGAAAAGTAAACCGGATGCCTATATTAAATTTGATATTGATTAAAAGAAGAGGCCATGAACATACTAATTACCGTTTTCTGAGAGACTGTAGGCAATCTGGATACATTTCCTTTGTCGAATATGAGAAAAACTCCCATATTCATGACTGGTTTTCTTAATTTTTCATTGAAAATGACAGTTTAAAATACAGTTTTTCATCTTGTTTATCTACAAATTATGTCCCGAAACACATTATTCGATCAAGCTAAAGTTGTAATGCATCAATAAAGGAATTTATTTCTCAAGTTTGATAAATGTGTAGGCACCTTTCATTTACTAGATCTTGACCTTAAACTCATTGTTTGCAAAGGTCTAACAGAGATTACTCAGGATGAAGAGAAAGACTGTTTATCAAAACCTTCAAACGATGATTGATAAAACACAAATGCATGTTTTCTGACATGAAGTCGGGTCACCCAAAAAAAAAGAAAGAAAGGAAAGAAAGTAAAAACACTGAACAAGGGCCGGGAGAAAGTTACAACAATGATGAAAGACTTAACATAATGTTTTGCCAGACAAACGGCCTTGACAGTGATAGTGCCATATTCATACACAAGATCATCCCAAGAGCAACATGGAACTCTCTTGATGGTCAAAGCAGAAACATAACTAGAGGCACTATGAGCACTGAGGCACGAAATGATACCCACGCCTCCCATATGATTATAATGGCAATAATTGCTATTGGAGACCCAAATTAAGTGTCAGATCAACAAGTTAAATAAGAGGAATTGCGGATAAGGATGGACACCCCTCAATATTACAGAAAGAATTGCAATTTCCATGTTTTGCTATGGGAAACCCGAAATTTGTCTCCGACCAAAAGGTAAAATAGGAGGTGCACAATTGCACCATGTAACAAAGATTCTGTGAACATCTCATCAAATCCCATTCAGTGTCACTGTGCACCTCATATTTTACTTTCTGATTGGATACATATTTCAGCTTTCCATTAGCAAAACATGGAAATGGCTATTCTTTCTATAATATTGAGGGGTATCAAACTCTTTTCTGCAACTCCTCCTTTACAACTGAATAAAGTTTAATAATATTTTCACGGGTTCTTTATTGCACAGTGCCATTGTACACATCGGGTCTCCCATAAAAACATGGACATTGCTCTTAAAATCATATGGGAGGCGGGGGTATCATTTCGTGAACTCAGTCCTCACAGTACCTCTACTTTTACTTTGAGTTATAAGAGATATATAAACTTTTGGAGAGGACTTATATAGGCCATGCCTGATGTCCAATCCAATTATGAAATTTTACATAATAAAATATTGATTAAATTAAAATATATAAACTCAACGTAGAAATGAAATTAAATACCCCGGTATCGTTGATTGACAACGTTGTCCATACATGTATCGAAATGTCCAGTTGAAGGCAAGAAAGAGGTTTCTTTTCATATAGAAGTTTTTGAATAGATTCTGCTTCATATGAAACACAAAAAGCAGATCTGCTAATCAACAAAAGTATAGAAAACGATCAAGAGTTAACTTTTTGGAATCAAAAATAAACACAGATAGTAACTGAAAACAAGTTCTGTTCCGCATATCATTATCCAGGGTAGGTGTTGCGTCACTTGGGAGTTTATGGATACCTTAGAATCAATTGCAACCTCAAATGCTTCAAGAACACCATTATAGAGCTCTTTCTGTATACTGAAAAATCATGAAAGCTGACAAATACAGTAATCACAGCATATGTGTCTTCCAATGGAGAAATTGCATACTTATCTTCTGGACAAAGTCCATCTACAACGAAGAATTCAATTATATGAAAAAGAATAACACCTGGCCCCTGTCCCTGAGAAACAAGAGTAGGAGCAAGGGAGGATTGGGTCATGTTTTCAGGTTACAACAAGATTTTATTCCCGGGGTCGCATAAAGGTAAACTCCATCACAAAAGAGCATAAGGGAAGAGGAATTGAAAGAAAGGGAATGAACACTAAGATAGATCTTACACTGACGCACATATTCGCTTATGACAAGCTAAAGTACTTGTTACTTTCTTGTATTCCTTTACAGCAAAACTATTTGTTAAATCAATCCAAAACAATTCCAAAATGGTTTTACTCTAAATTGCGTATATCATCTTACAGGACATCTCTTATCACGTACCGGTGGTGTCGGTCATTCATCTTTGAATTACAGCAAAGAATAATATGAATGCAGAGACCAAACTGTCTATATAATTTTCTAATGGCTTTCCCCGGATGAATGTGGTTTTAAATCTAGAGTGATTAAGATACCTACCGCAAATCTTGAAACACAACCCTGTGAGGATTATCCACCACGTGTCCATGCTTAAAGGCTGTCTTGCGGAGATAAAGAACGCACCGGATTACCCCCGGGAAGACAGACCAAAACATTTTGACCAAAATCAAGTGAAGGTCGAGTCATATTTAGATCCAATATTCATAGAACGCTATTGTGTCATCGAAGATCACTGAACAAACCAGCTGTGCAGATTAAACATTGAACACGTATGTTTTCGTGCAGACAGTGTCTGGAAAATTATGACGTGTTCGATATTTTCGTGTCATTTTCAACAACAGAAGAAGTATTGTTTCTTGCAAAACGATTATTTTTAGTTGGTTGAAGCACTGTTAAATTCATTTCCAATGGAAAACCTATGTGTTTAACAATTGACAACTACTACCAAAGTTCTTAATATTACACTGTAGTACTAAATGTCTTTTGTACCAAACGCATAGTTATTAAATAAATCTATTAAAACTGGAAAGTAGTTGTTTTTCATGACGAGCTGTACAGTTTGTGTAACGACAAACTTGTCTTGAAGTAAATTCAAGATTTAAGAATTCCAAACATGTTTAGATTAAATACATATACAACTTGTAAAACCAGTGTGACACAATTTTTCAAGTCGAGGGTACATTTCTAGAAATCACCAAGACGTAGTATCCTTTCGGAAGTGGCAACCAAGCTCCGTATACCTTGAATTTGATGCTGTGTTATTACACAACGTGAACTCACGATCGAGCTCATGTCTCAAATCATGGAGACTGAAATAAATATACATTTCATAGATCGAACTTATTTTAAATTGAAGTGATGATAACAGTAGGATGGGGCAGTCTCTAGTGTATGTGAGAAGATATCAAAACTTTTAAAGAAGTACTCCTTTATTGCAATATTTTATTGAGATTTTGATCAACAACTTTGGCTCTAACACGTTGTGGTAGAGGATATGTGCATGGTTTTGACAGCTACTCCGTCTGGTAGGTTGATTCCTCTCATACAGAAAGTGTACCTTGAAAAGAGAAAACATGATTCAGGACATACACAGTAAAATATACATATTCCACTGAAAATATGATTCTATTCAATGCATTGGTTTCTTAATACTACATGTATTAATAAATAATTTGAAATTCACAAGTTATCGCAATATCAAGAGTGATACCATACGTTTAAGATGTCTCATGATTTTCGATTTTTGCTATACATCACTAACTAGCAGAAGAAATAGGGCGCACCTATTACTGGTCTGAATTTCCTCGACAGACACTGACGTTAACGTTATTTGGTTCTTTCCTCCCCTTCCGAACAGGAAGCCGTCTTTCTTCTGATAGAGTACATCTATGGATGTTATGTGTGTGAATCTACTTGCCAGAACAACAACCTGAGTGTGAGGCATTCCAGCTCTCAAGTGTGCTCCAGGACTATATTGTAACAACATCAATAGTTATTGACATATATGAAGTATATTTAATTTACCGGTATTTGATTTACAGAGTTATTAATTCGTTTGACAATAGTATCAATTTGAGATTCTATTGATTGACAGAAAAGTTACCACCCAACCCCTGTTTACCTATATATACCCCTATTTACTTTGTAATGGCAATTTGTTGTATATGACCATCAGCATTATGCACTGTGACCATTATTTGACCAATGGAATCCTCTGTTCCATAGACCGTTTTAATAAGATAATGGTAGCCTAAAACAGAATACAAGTAATTTAATTGCCTCATGGATTTAATTTGCGTATACTTTGTATTGAATTATATTTATTCATTAGTAAATGAAATGCTAGAATTTGAAAAGAGCATATGTAAATGCAAGTATACCACAGAATGGTGCGGTGGTTTTGATTTGAGTGTTGAGATACATTTTCCCGCGCCCTGAATTTTTCTCTGCGTTTAGACCAAGCTGCGAGCATCCACTGGAACCACACGTTTTACATCCACCGGCAATAAACCTTTCCTAAATTATACAAGTTCTTTTACTTCTATTGTTTGCTATATATCTTTCTTAAATGCATGCAGTCTTAGTTAATATCTTCAGCAAAATATTTTAACCTACGTAGCTGTCACATGGATATGCCGTAAAGGGACAGCTTGCTAATATGGATTCCGTGAAATATTCGTGGGCACGTCCATGACTGCAAGATGCAGCCACTACAGCGCCTATAAAATACACATTAATAGTACTTTTCAAAAAATCAAATGGAATATAGATCATGCATTACTTTTTGCCAATGCAGATGTATTCAATGATGTTTATAATACTAAGTGTATCTGTCTCTTTCTTGAAAGGACATTTACAAATAGAGAAGGAATTCCGCAAACCTACCAGAGACGTTGTGATTAAAAAGTTGTTGAAAGGCCCCTGCTACCAAGTTTGGACATCCTGGTTGGGATTTTCCCCCGTTTACGTAGAAATCCACATGCCCTGACACCTGCATTAACCCAGCTCCGCCTCTTCTTATGGGTGCACCATTTGTGTGAATGATGTCGACAAACTTTGCATCAGTTGGATCTATCCGTACACCAGCTGGATGGTTTTCAAAATCTGGCTCAGCTGGATCAAGCCCTGAAGGCCATGATAAGTAATCGTATAATTTCAGAATACTCTTGCTTGTTGATATTTGCATTAAACAGTACCCTTTTCAAATACGTATAAGCCTTACCAGTAATTCTGCCAACTTTGCCGTGCAGTTGCCTTCCGGCTGAGCCCGCAGTATGAGCCCCTAAGCTGTGGCCTATGATGTGGATATCATCTAAATTGCTTCCTGCTTGAACCAGTTTCTCAATGACGAGTCTAGTTTGAGTTCCCACCATTCTGGTATTGGAAACAGCCTGGTTATAATGTGGTGGGACAGCTCCTTTACCCCATGCTACAATGATGACATTGAAATCCCCCTGCAAGTAAAATTACTTGCAATAGCAAAATAATCATCGAGTATTCTTAACATTATGATTGTCCATGGTGTTGCAATTGAATAGGTATGTACTTGCAACATATAGATATACAATAGTAATTTCTTTGCCCAAGAACTTCCTGGAGCAGAATGGCAGATACCATAGTTGAAAATAAAATACATGTAGACCAATGCAATATATCTTCATTAGATTTAATTTTTTTCAAAGTTCAAAATGTTTATAACATGCAAACCAACGATTCTCTATGTATAATGGTATTGGATTTAGTCACTAGAATAAAGACATTAATTAAATAATGTTCACAATTTTTTTTCAAACTTGAAATGGTTGGATTCTTACCTTTGTAAGAAAAGCATCTTTCATAGCATATAACCATGCAGTTTTAACTGAATTGGCAAATCCATGGACTATGAACTTTGTCTTCTGGGTGCTCGAGAAATGAGAATTGTGCACAGTGGCATGAGATACATAGTCCAGTATATCTGCATTGTTTCTATTTCTTCGAGTAAACAGTAGAAACTGTGTCCCTATCTGGTTTGGTGATAGTGGCAAATCAAAGGCAGCGTTATCAAACGGAGGGAGGTTATTGAAACAGCCAACATGATCGTAACAGACTGTTTTATTCGCCAGTGGGTTTACGGTTGTTGTTGTAGTAGTCGTTGTTGACTGGACACCGACTATAAAGAGAAGCACCAGCAACGTTTCAATATTACATTGAAATTCACGCGTGTTTTTGAAGGCTTATATCATATTCAGCTACACTTTGCAAAAATTATCTATTGTTATTTTGAAATAACAAAGAATATGTGTTTTACTTTGAATAAAAATCTTTTAAAACGAATTTATTCCCACACATTTTATTTAACGTCATGAACATTATCAATATGGAGTTTATTGTACCTCTTACCTATAAACGCCAACGAAATTAGTACCAGTGACATCATTTTGTCATTTGTGTCTTATCAACAGAACAGTCACCTTAACCAAACCCACGTGGATTGTAAAAACCTAAGATACTGATTACCAACACTGTAGACTTCTTCTTGAGCCTATTTTCTCGACGATCATGTTGTCTGAGTTCCTGCCATTTTGGTATACTAGTATTTGAGATGGCTTGGTGTAAAAACTCTTGCAATCGCCCCTTTCCCAAACTATGCTAATGACATTGTAGAAAAAGTTCAAGCGATGTTTTTTGAAGTTTGATTTTCAACTTGTGGAGTGATAGGAAGTTGGGAAAAGACGTTTTTCTACAAATTCTGGTTTCCTTACCTTCTCTTCATTTTTTGCAGTGATCCATTCATATTGATGCGCAATAAGGATTTAAGATGATTTCCATATTCACCCTTGTCAAAGAATGTCGATTTTCTCCGATTTCTCATGAGCTAAGATCACGAGTTTTTGATAATAACAAATTTCATAGCTAGGGGGATTTTGGAAGCAACAATTGCAAAACTTAGTAATGTTTTCAATGTTGATCAATGTTAAGGTTTATTTTAAAAACCGCCATTTTTTCTTTTTAAAGATTTTTTATTTCCCTTTTATGGTGACCATGAAAATCAAGAAATAAACAATTTACTTCCGCTAACAATATTATCGAATTTCCATTAAACATCAGGAGGTAAAAGAACCCAAGGTATATGGCCTGACTTCTTTCTTTCTCTGCTATTAACAACCAGGTATTCCATCAAATATGCATGACTTTGGCCCAGGTATGAGAACACTGTGCAGGTAGTCGAAGTCATTACGGGGATCCATGGAACCAAATTTAATTAACATTCGATTTTTACAATTATCTATACATACTCTTTATTTCTTTCTTGACCGCTAATTAAATAAATAATTAAAGATGATACGTCATCAGTGATGGAGAAATCTTCCGATATAACTTAGAACGGCGTCTTTTAGTGAACTAAAGGAACATCGGAAGATGGGCACTGCGCCTGGGATATTATTATTTTTGTTATTTTTTACACGCGCTTGTGGTCAAATCACAGAAATTCAAAGACATTCTAAAATTTTTGCATTTAATGTGAATTCAAATCTTTCATATATTGGACATGAATTTCGAAACCATCGAATTTCTAATTTCTCGACAAAGTTCCAAGTCACCCAGTGTGCTATGGAATGCCACAGAACGCCTCGATGTCAATCATTTAACTTTGCGTCAAAGACTCGTCAGTGTCATCTAAATGACGCGACGCATCTCGAGTTTCCTCAGGATCTGACCAATGATTCAAGTACGACTGGATTTGTATATTACCCGAAAGACGCAATTACTATAAGTCAGGTAAGTGACCGTACGGCTTTAATTTTTTTTTTATCAAAAAGTAATTTTTTCTGAACAAAAATGAAAATTAAAGACAACATTTTACAAAATGTTCTCATAAATTACAGAAAAACTGGAAACAATAAAAAATATAACGTTACTGATTATTTACAATAATGTATGTTCGAAGACTATAAAAATTACGCACAGAAAAAAAAAATGATGACATAGACGGATAAAAAGTCACTTATGAGAAAAAGCACCTTATATTGTGTTTTTAAATTTAAATTTAAAATTTCAATTAAATATTGTTTTTCAAAAACATTTTCAAGAGATTTATCTTTTATGAACTTTTTAATGATTGGTAAGGTTGCACCTAATAAAAAAAATAGTATAAATTCAGGTCTTTTGATTTCTAAAAATTATTTTAACTTTCAAATTTCAATTTTTAAGATGCTTTTGTTTAGAAATTAATAATTTTTATTCAAATATGAAGAAATGGAATATTCTATTACTGATAAGAAGGATACGATCAAATTTTAATATATTTCAATTTTAGGTTTGTATTTATTTGAATCAATTTGACAAATTCTCGTGTAAAATTGATAGTGACGTGTCCGGGTAAAACTTTCAAAAATAGCGACATGTATATAGTTGTAAATTTTTGTTAATTACGATTAGTACGAAGCTGCGTGGATCAATTTTTGGTTTTGTTGTTCAGTCCCCTTGAATGATTGGGTTTTTTAATCCCCTACTTTCTCTAAAATTTGGACCTGCCCATTCATCTGTCTGTCTTTTGTATTTATGCCCGACAATATCTCAAAACATTTGTGGTTTTGCTATATTACTCCTTATAGCTTAGAAGAAACCCCTATTGTCCAAAGAATTTCAATTTCAATTTTAAAATCCAATTTATCTTTTGCAGCTAAATTTTTATACTTTTGATCAGAGTGACATTCAAAAAACTCATCTTACCTCGTCATCTTTTCATCAAAGAATCCTGTCGGAAACTAGTGTCTTGAATAGAACCGCTTTAAATACTTCCCTAAATCTGCTGAGTCAGGTTTGAATCCTCTAAGCGTTTGAAACTATATACAAACTTAGGGAAATATAGAAATTTCTGTTAAAATAGTTTCAAATACATTTCTACTACCATTTTCTTTTATTTATATAAAACAATGGCCTTTCTTGTAAAAGTTTTTGGTTTTGAAGAAGAAAAAAATATAGATGTTCAGAAAATTAATAATAAGTGAAATTCTATCATCTGGAACGCAACATTCGTTATTTATAGTAATTTAGAACACAGTTCTTTATTAATATAAAATGTACAAACATGAACCTCTGTTTAAAATTGTAGGATGCTGTTGGACCTTGTGGAAACCACCCCTGTAAGAACGACGGACGTTGCTTAGATACGGTATCCGCTGTTACGGGAAACAGAACCTACTTCTGCCTGTGTCAGAATGGGTGGAAAGGAGATGTCTGTGATATTGAAGGTAATTAATTAACCCCACAGTTCCGATTTTACTGGCATGATACTAAGAAAGGTGACAAAAACCTTTAGAAATCTGCTCTTGATTTGTTCCCCCAAAGTTTGTTACCTAAAAACAGATTTTTTCAAGTATTTTCTCAAACACTATTTTTTAAGAACACTTATTTTTCTTAAATTATAAGCAATGAATATTTCGATCTCGAATACTAAAAATATCTTTTTGAAATTTGCTAAATTTGAGAACTCATTAAGTAAAGTGATAGCGAGTTTCATTACCTCTATTTCAGAGGACAGTTTGGGCTGGGCAACATGGGCTGAGTGGTCTCAATGCTCTACTTCTTGTGGCAACGGGTACCATGTCCGTGAGAGGAAATGTAAAAACCTGGGTAGTGGCGTGGATCTTTCTTCATCTCAGTGCTATGGCCGTGATATCGAATACAAAGCATGTCAATTCAGGAAATGCCCAAGTAAGGTGTTGAAAAAATAGCTGTATAAAATCATAAAATGTCTTTTTCCATATATATGTATCTTTATAATCCACGTCAAAGCATTCACAGTCTTATAAATGACGTGATCCGATCTTTTAGTGTGGGACGAATGGGGCACCTGGGGAGATTGCTCCACTCTGAAAACTTGTGGGACAGGCTCCCGTTCACGCTCACGGTCGTGTGGAAATGGTGGAAAACCCGGCATTGATCGTTATTGTCTCGGACCTGTCAACGAAACAATGGCATGCGATGGAGTTCACTGCAATGGTACTGATAGTTAGCACTTAAAATGTCTTTTCTGAATATAAACAGTTTAACAAAATTATTTAACAATGAAATTATTAAATAATAGTTTCAAGTAAAAAGATGGAAAGTTTTTCAACGTCAAGTTCCCTTTCATGTTAACAACTGCATTAATTTGAACACACTTTTTGTTTCTGTCTACAAGGAATGGTGCGTCTGAAGAACGGTGTGAAGTTTGGAGAAGGAAGTGTAGATATATTCAACAGCCATACCAAGAAATGGTTACAAGTATGTGGAGAGAAGTGGAATCAAAAAGCAGCAGACATAGCATGCAAACAACGGGGCTTTCTTGGAGCTCAAATTGGTAAGCAGTGTTCTCTTTACTTTTTATAAGTAATAGAAGGCTCAAGTGTGTATAAAAAATTTGCGTATTCTTGTCGTTGTTGGCGTTGGCGTTGGCGTTGTCGTTGTCTCTTTTCACATTTTCATCTTCTTCTCAAGAACCACTTGTCCATACAAACTACAAAGTATCCTTGGGTGAGTGTCCCCTTTTCCAAGGGGAGATCTTCATGATTTAGAGAAAAATTATTGGCATTTTTAAAAAATCTTCTCCTCAAAAACCACTGGGCCAGGAAAGATATGACAAAGCCGATGATTTGGATGTTGTTTGTTCACATTGGAGTGGCCGTATCAAGTTTTACATAGGAATATATAGGAAAATCTTTAAAAATCTTCTTCTCATTGAAACAGGAAAGATGAAACTCATGTGAAATTATCCTCAGGTAGAATAAATTCAAAGTTTGTTCAGCATGACCCCCAGGGGTAGGGCGGGGCCAAAATGGCCCATCAAAGTTTTACATAGGAATATATAGGAAAAATCTTTAAAAATCTTCTTCTCAAGAACCACTGGGCCAGGAAAGATTCATGTGGTATCATCCTCAGGTAGTTGATGAAGTTTGTTCTATCATGTAAAGTGTGGCCAAAATGGGGTTTTACATAGGAATATATAGTTATTAGCTTTTCAAGTACTAAAGCCAGGATTAATGTTTTATGGAATCATCCTCAGGTAATGTAATTCTAGTTCACTCAAGTTATGATCCCCTTGGAAATTAAAATTAAATTAACTTTCAGTTCTGATCTGATATGTGTTTTTTTCCTAGCTGATGTGCTCAGGTGAGCGCTGTGGCCCCTGGGCCTCTTGTTGCATATCCCATTTGCCCTTTCTTTATTAAATGCATAATGTCCATACAATACAGGGTGTCTTCTTGATTTTCTTATCATTTTGAAGCACTCTAATGTGTTTGGATGTTGTAATAATACAGGAAACTGGTCGCCGAGTGGGAGCTGACCATACACTTTCAGTTAAAATTGATGACTTTCTGAAAAGATACACAAAGGGTTTCGAAAAAGATATCTAAAATGTTGGTGTTATTAAACAATCCACTCTTCAGTCAGGAAATTAAACTAGACTTGTCTCAAAATGGAGCTAAACATATTACATTTAATCCAAACAGTATATATTACATAGTGAAAATTGAAAATAGTTTGTAAATTCAGTGAGGTTCTTGGTTCGTTTTCAATAAGTGTAAAATTAAGATGAAAAGTTCTTTTGCAGTGCGTGGAGCCTGGAGTTTATGGACTTCCTGGGGAGGATGTTCCGTCACCTGTGAAAATGGAACGCGCACGCGCACTCGTGTTTGTAACCATCCTCCACCTAATTTCGGCGGTCGAAAGTGTCCTGGAGATGACATTGAGTTCAAACCATGCACGATGAAAATGTGTCCAGGTATGTTGATTATTTATTAATAAATCTTTTTTCTCTAATAAGCAAACTTCTCCGCAGTAATTTTTTTAACAAAAAATTGAAAGCACAAGACAAATATTAATTTGTATTATATTCACTGTTATATCTCTCACGAAATCGTACACCGTTTTATAGTACTTTGTTTATTAAATGAGATATTAAACTTGTTGTATGTGTTTTTCACTGTCATTTACATATTGCGTCACTGTTCTGAGCTCTCTAGGGTTCACATTTTCACAATTACGTCTCCATGTGTGGCAAAACGTTTTATCTCACAACAATATTTGTTGACAGTAATGCTACACACTTGCATTGTGCATTAATAAGAAAATTCAATTACTACAGCACTTTGTTAAAATTTTTTCGCATAATACTGTATCGCAAAATTTTGCTTTATAATTCGCAATACTTGTTTGACCACAATAATTTCAAATTTTGCTTATGAGAAGGTTTGGCAGCGTTTACGAAGGGAAACAAAATATTTTTATTGCTACATATGTATATGTTTTATAATTTTTGCATTTTCGAAGAAAACGTCTTCAGTCATTCTTTGCTCTAGAGTAAGAGATTGACAACACGTGATTTCTGTAGGAAATGGCGTTTGGTTAACATGGGAAGCTTGGTCAGCTTGTTCTGCTTCATGTGATGGCGGGACAACTTCCCGCCAAAGACAATGCGACACTTCTCGAGGGTCATGCTTAGGCAGAGCTTATCAAAACGAGACTTGCAATAACGTCTCGTGCTATGGTAAAATAAATGTGTATAGCCCTTTTCCAGCTTCAGTATTTCCCGCAACTTCTCAACCACAACTATCAGACTTCTTTACAAAATGCCTGCTACTGCTGTGTCCAAACACACGGTACCCTGCATGTTATAAGCATGTTTCCTCTGTGCTCAGAACCCTCTATATATTTACTAACTGTCAATAACATTAACTCATAAGCTGCATGTAAAATTCAATGTGACAGTGGATGGCGTTTGGGAGAACTGGTCGACTTGGTCTGACTGTTCCGTATCCTGTGCCAATGGGACCAAATATCGAACTCGTTCTTGCATTGGACCATTCCATGACGGTCAAAAATGCACAGGCGATTACAAAGAAACAACATCTTGCTTTCCAAAAGAGTGTCCAGGCAAGTTAACCTGTAATTGCAGATTTAATGTTAAACTTCGAAAAATTTGATGGCGTAATGTTAACAATTTATTATGTTTCTTTAGTTGATGGAGTTTGGGAGGAATGGGCTAAGTGGACTGATTGTACAGTTACTTGTGGTTACGGCACAAGGAATCGTTCTCGCTCATGCATAGGACCATTCTATAAAGGAAAAGATTGCGTTGGACCAGAGGATGAAATTGAAGTGTGCAATGCATTCTCTTGTCCAGGTAAACATGGCCATGCAATACAAATACTTTCAACTATAACAAATAATTAGATGGTATATGCTAATTTTAATGTATTTACCTAGTGGATGGTTCGTGGAAAATGTGGAGTGAATGGGATACTTGTTCAGTATCTTGCGGAGGTGGAATACAGAATCGAACGCGAGAATGCAACATGCCAAAACACGGTGGAGATGGATGTATAGGGCATTCTGAGGAATCAAGAACGTGCAACGAAGATCCTTGTCCAGGTAAATATCAAAGGCAAACTTTGAACATCTTAGTGTGTATGCATTGAAAAAAATATTACCGATTTGTTTTAATTTATAGTTGATGGTGTGTGGACGGATTGGGCAGTTTGGTCGGATTGTTCCGTGACTTGTGCCAACGGTACACAGTGGCGAAACAGGACATGTATAGGTCCTTTGCACGGAGGTAGTAACTGCACAGGAAACAGTACTGAAGAAAGAGTCTGCGTGACTGCATCCTGTCCAGGTATAAATTGATAAAAAGTATTATGCATTAATTTTGGTCTTCATATCCGACACGAGTTTTAAAAGAAAAAAAAATCGCATCATCAAGTGTTCTTCATATTCGACTCTCAAAAAGAAAGAAAATCTTTTTTTCAGTTAATGGTGTTTGGAAACCATGGACAGAATGGGATCATTGCAATGTAACATGTGGCGGAGGAGAAAAGGCCAGAAGAAGAACGTGTATTGAACCACTCTTTGGCGGAGATCCATGCGAAGGACCCGATGAGGAACGCCAAACGTGCAACAACTTTGAGTGTCCAAGTAAGAATTACAATTCATAGTTCTCAGGTTCAAAAGAATGTTCAGTGATAAGTATTGTATTTCACCGTCTTTGTTGTCCTGTATACCAGTTGATGGAATTTGGGAAGCTTGGAGTACATGGACGAATTGCAGTCGTCGTTGTGGTACCGGAGAACAGACAAGATCCCGGAGTTGTACGGGTCCTTTTTATAATGGCACCGACTGTCAAGGAGATTGGAACCAAACAAAATTATGCAACACTCATTCTTGTGCAGGTAATGGCACAGAATTTTTATTTCTCTTGTAAATACTCATTCGGTAAGTTACGCACATTTTTTCGAATTGCAGTGCAGTGAAGTGGCTTTTTTCGTATATCCAACGTTTTCAACTTAAAAGTTATGAACAATTTCAGATAATCACGAAAATATATATATATCAAAGAAATAATATATTAGTCCGTCTAAAATATTGATTCGACCAAAACAAGAAAAAATGTATTTTTTGAAAATACGCAGTCTAAAGAAAAGCTAAACCAAGTTGATCTCTGAAGTGTTCAATAACTGTATTTGTTTTCCTGTGTGCTTTGTGTGCTGTGCTGTGTCGTGTATTTGCTGTGTGCTGTTTAACAGTCGATGGTTTCTGGCACGAGTGGTCCAACTGGACCTCCTGTAATGTCTCTTGCGGAGGTGGATCTATTTGGCGCAGACGCCGTTGCGAGCAACCTGTGTTTGGAGGCAAAAACTGTTCTGGGCCTTCTTTAGAAATGCAGAATTGCAACACCTTCCCATGTCCAGGTAATAAGTTGTCCAGTATTTCTTTGCATGATCTTTTATCATTTTTTTTTGACAGTTTGTGAAATGTCCATGGCTTCGTCTTTCAGTTGATGGTGTTTTTAAGACTTGGTCAAATTGGTCCGAATGTACCTTGACATGTGGGAATGGCACACAGTTTAGAAATAGGTCGTGTGAGGGTCCTTATTTTGGAGGGCAAAACTGTACCGGTGAATGGGCCCAAGTGAAAGATTGTAATACATTTCCTTGTCCAGGTAAAGACTCATTCTAACTTATTAATACAAATATAAATATCGCAATAAAAAATGCTGCCTTATTATATATGTATTTCGCATTTACCCCATTTTAGTTGATGGGTTTTGGCAAAACTGGTCAAATTGGTCGGATTGTTCTCAATCTTGTGGTCGAGGTTTCATGGTTCGTACGCGAATTTGTGAAGAGCCTCAACACGGTGGTGCAGAGTGCATTGGTCCATCCAATGAAACAGCCGTGTGTTATCCATCAAGCTGTCCTGGTATGATATTACTACTCAGCGTGCTTATCGTCTGCTTTTGTACGCTATGATCTAAGCTTTCAGTGGTTATCTGCTTGGTGAATATTTTCTCAAATAAACTAAATTTTTATCATAAATTTTGTATACTTCCTTCTGTACATTCCTGATTAATACACACATATCCTTTAATATTGTATAAACTTCATATGTATTATGTCACTGTTGTACTGATGTAGCCACTTGCTTTTGTTGCTGTATTTCCTCCTTCTGTGGCACAGACGCTTTACCCTTCCTTCTTATAGAAGAAAGAAGGATCTCCGTCAGTGCTACTGTGGAGTGAACAATTTTTCGCTAAGTAGTTGTAGTTAAGTGTTTTCTATAGTGGATGGAATATGGAATACTTGGCAAGAATGGTCACAATGTGACGTATCTTGCGGTTTGGGTACACAGTCTAGGAACCGTACTTGTGACGGACCTTACTATGGTGGCCAGAACTGCACAGGAGCAGATGAAGAAAGTCAAGAATGCTTTCCAAAGGAATGCCCAGGTACCTTGCCGTTTTGAATACCTGAAGAATTACGTTCAACATAACTTAAACTATAAGTTTTAACACCATTTTAACACCATTTTAACACAATTTTAAAATATAATTTTTTAGTGGATGGGCTCTTCACCGAATGGACAACCTGGACGAACTGTCCCGTTTCATGTGGTGGGTCAGTGCGAAACAGGAGTCGAATCTGCATAGGTCCATTCTTTGGTGGCAAGGATTGTATTGGACCGAGGAATAGTAGCGAAACTTGTGGAGACTTTCCTTGTCCAGGTGAACTCCAACAATATTAAATATTACCATAAGGCATTGTAAAATGTATTTTAAACTCTCACTAAAACAAACCATTTCTGTAGTTGATGGAGAGTGGAGTCTATGGTCATCCTGGGGCATCTGTTCATTATCTTGTGGAAAAGGGCAAACTCAAAGATACCGTTACTGTACAGAGAATAAATTTGGTGGACAAAATTGTACAGGAGAGTCCATACAACTCAAAGATTGTAACGATTTCCCATGCCCTGGTAAGAAAGTAGAAGATTTTTATGTATTTCTTGATCATGCTACAGTTTTTAATGAAGTATCTGAATATTTTATGTCGTTATTTTTAGTTGACGGTGTTTTCAATCCATGGTCCAACTGGACAGAATGTAGCTTGACATGTGGCACGGGGACACAATCTAGAAACCGAACGTGTGATGGTCCATATCACAATGGCCAGGACTGTATGGGGAATTTCAGTGAGACTCAAGAATGTAACACACATAACTGCCCAGGTTCTAGATTTGTTTGATTATCAATTTGAATTTTCATATTTTTAAACCAAATCTTTGGATGTCCACAATAATGAATCTATTCTTTCTTTTGTTTTTTTAGTTGACGGAGTATTTATGGAGTGGTCAGCGTGGACGGATTGTTCTCTGTCCTGTGGATCAGGGGAACAGAGTCGGTCACGTTCTTGTATTGGACCTTTCTATGGAGGAAATGCTTGCATGGGGAATTTTCAAGAAAACAGAACTTGCAATGATCATAATTGTCCAGGTAGAGTGACACTTGTCAAACTTCAACCCTATGTAAAATGGAACATCTATCAAAAACTGAATTTTTCTATGCTTCAATCTAGTTGATGGAGTTTGGAATCCTTGGGGAACTTGGGAAGATTGTGACGTCACCTGTGGAGGAGGGAATCAATCACGTGAGCGCACGTGTTTAGGACCTTTCTATGGTGGTGCTTCTTGTAACGGTTCTTTGATCGATTATCAGGAGTGTAATACGTTCCCATGTCCAGGTAAATAAACAATTACAAATTGCTATGAATCGCACTCTTCTCATGTCATATTCATTTCGTAACATCATCGCACGGTTTGTTTCAGATCGCTTGTGACATGGTTGAAATTCTGCGATTCCGACAAGTCAGTATCGTTCGTAAGCGTCGCTTAGTCAATATGCTGCCATGCTGTAGAAAAATACTACACTACATATGACTGTTGTTCTGTCCGTGTCGTTGTCTGCAGTAGTTGCTTTATGTGTAAAATAAAAGATCGTTTTGCAGGCACCTTAACTAGTATTGGTGTATATAGAGAGCGCAATAGTTTTGTAAAACTGTATAATTTTGTTTGGAATGATAAATTGCTACGTGATTGTTGCAGTGGATGGCCGTTGGCTTTCTTGGGGTGATTGGGGTTCATGTAATGTCACTTGTGGAGGTGGAACACGTGTACGTAATAGAACATGTGATGGACCTTTCTTTAGCGGTAAACCATGCGAGGGTGAGGAGGAGGACTCAAGCAGCTGCAACACATTTCCCTGTCCAAGTATGATAATCTTTTTTGTATAATATACCGGGTAGAATTATCATTGAACAATTCTGTTATAATATCGATTTGCTAATTGAAAATAATTATTCAAGTTGATGGCGTTTGGAATCCGTGGTCCGTATGGGATAACTGTAGCGAAATTTGTGGTGGAGGGAATCAGTCTCGATATCGCACATGTGATGGCCCCTACCACGGCGGCTGGAATTGTTCCGGAAATGGTACGGACACCAGGGACTGCAATACACACCACTGCCCAGGTGAAACGATTTTTATCCGTATTTTAGGGAAAATATTACGTGCTTTTTATGTATGTGTCTAAGGTTAAGCTCTAAGAAGCATTTTATTTTTAAATATTGAACTGTATACTTTTTCTTTTACATGCCCAACAAATGTTGGAGAATTTTAAGCAAATACTTTGTCTTCTAGTAAATGGATTGTTTGGCAACTGGTCGGAGTGGTATGAATGTAGTCTGACGTGTGGTGGTGGAGTTCAGTGGAGAAACAGAAGCTGCATCGGGCCTTTCTACGGGGGAGACAACTGCTCAGGAGCTTTTGAAGAATCAAACAGTTGTAATGAACACCCATGTCCGAGTATGTTGCTTTTACATCCAAATCTAGCAATTGTGGTGTCATAATTTGAATTCCGTCAACTAGTTCTTATTATTTTCTCATTATTCAGTTGATGGAGAGTGGATGTCCTGGGGCGACTGGGATTCATGCAATGTCACATGTGGAGGAGGAACTCAGAAGAGGAACAGGACCTGTGATGGACCGTATCATGGCGGAGCAAACTGTACAGGTTCCATAGATGACTACCAGGAATGTAATACACATCCGTGCCCAGGTATGTACATGAATAAGGTTTTTAGGGAACCTTCAGGCTTCCAAGGGGTTTGTAGATATACATTTTTGCAAATTTATATCGTTGTAAAGGTAATATTTTTATCATTCACAGTGGATGGCGTTTGGAAAAACTGGAATGACTGGGAAATGTGCAGTTTGTCTTGTGGTACTGGGATACAGTTCCGCTCCAGGGAGTGTCTTGGTCCGTTTTATGGAGGCTCAAACTGCACAGGACCGGGCGAAGAGTCTCAAGAATGCAATCAACAACCGTGTCCTGGTCAGAAGCCAAGGAGAATAATTTTCATTTACAGATGACGAGATCTATGATGTGTCTATAACCGTTTCAGTGTTTTGGTGTTATAGATATAGTTTCTCACATCTTGTCCAATTCCTTTGAATTCGTGTCAAACGACGCGAGTTTACAGGAATTGACCGCAATTCACTGTGTGTTTCCTGCTTTCAGCACTCCAAGGAAAATAACATAGAATATATTGAGATTGTGGCTTACAATCTGATAATTTTGTTAAAATTCTACAGTAGAAAAATCATATAAATTGCTAAACAAGAAAATATTCATTCGCTGATAAAATTTAATGTTTCAAAGTGAATAATAATTATATGTTACATTGTTAAATAGTTTGAGATAATATTTCTTCAATCTTGTTTGTAGCAATTACATTACATAACACAAATAACCTTAAATGATATTTTTTCACTTCATTATATTAACGCTGACAATGTTACAGTGGACGGCGTGTTTAAGGAGTGGTCGGTTTGGGGGAATTGTGATGTTACTTGTGGAGGTGGGTCTCAGCAGCGGAGTCGTACATGTGACGGTCCCCTTCATGGGGGTAAGAATTGCTCTGGGGCATGGTCAGAGACCCAGGATTGTAATACACAAAGTTGTCCAGGTAAGCCAAATCATTTTCAATTATTTTACTTAGACACTAAATGCATCCTTTCTCCGCAAGTTTCTCGATAATGGAAATAATATTAAAATTAAAGCCATGTTTACAAAAATGAAGAATGACTTACTGAATCTCATAGACAAATAGGATTTGGATATTGGAGATGGACTTCCTCATTTGCAAAACTTTGCGAATAAATGGTATATGATGCCAGATTCTTTCTTCAGATGTAGCTACGGGTTGGAGTTCATGGTTTCCTTGGTACGCATGTAGTGTTCCTTGTGGCGGAGGAATGCGACTGCGTAGTAGGGCTTGTCTTGGTGGTACTTGCGTTGGTAGTCAATATTCAATTCAATATTGCAATACCCATCCCTGTCAGTCTGCAAGCTCTTATATAAAGCGTCTGATTGGTCGTCCAGGTATCACGTGATTCTGGTGAAGGAAATTTGTTGTGATAATATTCTCGGTGATGGTCTCCTGTATATTTTGTCTTATCTTGCTCACATATTATATATATACGACAGACCCACATATTCATGCAAACGAGATGGGAATGAGAGGTCGAAAAAAATCATATCAAATTTCTATGCACTTTCCAGTTTCAATATGAATGCCGGTAGTTGGTGGCTTTATTATTTGTTTTAGAAAGGTGGTAGGTGGTAAGAGATATAATAAGTGAAAAGTTTAACAAATAAACAAAATAAATAAGTGGATTGAAAGCAAGACTTTATCAATTGTTGATAAATGTATAATATTACAGGCATTGTGTGCCATTACGTTTGTTATCGATGTAACCACATGTACTGAGTTTGCAATATGGTAGAGCTTATAGGATGTATGACAAAATCCTGGTAAATGTTGGTTCTTAATTTTTACAGAGGACGGCGTTTGGTTGACGTGGTCTGTCTGGGGAGAATGTTCCGTTACGTGTGGTGGTGGTTTACAATATAGAAATAGGACGTGTGACGGACCACGATACGGTGGCGCGGAGTGTGAAGGGGCGGATCAGGAACAACAGGAGTGTGGAAAAAATACTTGTCCAAGTATGACTAAGATTGAATTATTCAAAGTAACAATTTAAAAAAAAAAATGACAAAAACGATTATCTAATTATAATAAATCTTTGCGCATAAATTATTTTTTTTTTTAAAAAGGACATCCATAACATCATTTTATATTTTCATTTTATATAGGTCTTTTGAACTCTGCAATAAGCTTCTGTGTTATCTGTTTAACGTTGTGCGCTTTCACCGCAAACCTACCACCCCGATTTCTCCTTTTTTCCTACTTACTCGATCTTGTATTTATTATTATATTATTGCTGAATTTTTGCAATACATTATTTTCTATTGCAAAGAAAAATTAAACGTAGGGAATAATTAAAAATTTGCATTTAACAGTCCCTGGGGATTGGATGTCCTGGTCGGGTTGGTCCAGATGCAGCGCCACCTGTGGCACAGGAATAAGATGGCGAACACGAGAATGCAATACGACTTCATATGGTGATCTCACTGCACCATGCGAAGGAACAAGCAATGGCACGGAGGACTGCAACATTTTCCCGTGCAGGCCTTTTGGTAAATATGTCAAATATTTATAAATTGCATCTTGTACAAGCTGTCTATTATTTCGATATATAGCTTGTTCCAACTTTTTTCCCTAGTAAGTAGTAAAAACCAGTGACTTATCTTCGTTAATTACAGCTTCCACATGTAGTCAACTACGTGAGTGGGGAATGGTAGAAAGTGGCATGGTTCAATTAAAACCCGAACGAAAAGACAAATGGTCTGGGAAACCTGAACTACAACCAGTATGGCTGAATTGTGATATGGAATCAGAGGGTGGAGTCGGTTTGACCGTGATAGGTAAGATACAGAAATGATGAATTGCTTAAAACGATTCGATTCTTTTGAATGACAAAGCAAACACCTTTCCTCAAAGCGATGATTTTGCTGGTATGTGTGAACAAAATTTCTTTCTTGTAGGACATGACCGAGAATCACGTACCAGAGTATTTGGATTCGAAGGTGCAGGAGAGTACATAGCGAAATTGAACTATAGTATATCCATTGACCACGTGATTGCAATCATTGATGCTTCAGAATACTGCAAACAATATCTAAGATGGGAATGCAAAGGCTCTGTTATACACAATCCTCATCAAATGGATTCTTGGACAACGTTTTGGACAAATCGAAGTAGTGAGTTCAGTAACTACGAAATCCCGTCTTCTTACTTTGCTGGAGCCAAGCCAGGAAGTGGAAATTGCGCATGCGGTGACACTAAATCATGCGCAAATGCATCTTTACCATGTAATTGTGACAGTAACGATCTCCAATGGCGGTCAGATGAGGGTTACATAACATACAAGGATGACTTACCCATTCTCGCTTTTCGCGCAGGAGACACCGGTGAGTTTGTATCTTCTAAATATTCCATACCTTTAACTATGTTTAAGTTATTCATTTTAATGTAAAATCTTAACAATGTTTTCCACTCGTTGTCACTGTTGAGATAGCATGCACCTTTTTAAATGGGGCATACAAGAGTACATTGTTTCATGAATCCTATTAAAATGTCTGAAGTACATCATGATAAATAAATTATGTAAATTTTTATATAATTATTTATATTGTCATACATATGTCCTTTAATCAAATGAAATCATTGCATAACGATCTTAAGAAGTCATCTTTAATATTTTAATTTCTATATCATTTAAAGAACACACTAATAAAATGTTAACGCGTAGTAGCCTCACTAAAGAAATCTAGTGTGTTTATGAAACAATACGTAAGACTACTTTTAAATTTTAAGCCATCGATGAAAAATGTGCATATTGCTATTTAGCGTAGATAAACTTGTATTTGTTTGCCATGTATGACTTACTGCAACTGGGCTTTAAAACGTTTGCATGCGAACTAGAAATTTATAATTTCTTATGTTTTAAATTCTAATAAACGAAATGTAAATTAAAAGTATTCTTATAAAATTATATGCATAATCAATAAAGGAATAATGTAATTGCTTTATGCAAACACAACCAATATGAAGAAGAAAAGATATAAAATTTATTTTTCATATAACAAATTTTCAATATTTTGTTTCCAGCAGAGAGGTAAAATTCTCTTTATGTATCTAAATGACTAATCGTCAATTTGTATGAAATTGCAATAGGAAAAATCGAACACAACCACACTAACAATAGGGGTTTAATCACATGACCTTGTTTCTAAAGGTAGCGCTTCTGAAGACGGCTACGTCACTATTGGACCAGTGCTGGCGTATGGAACCTTGGGATAACGTTTGCTTGTTAAAGAAATGGCCAAATCGACAACCGGAAACAGGAACAACAAATTCATATTGGGATATCACCGCACATGCCTCTTTTATTACTCACAATTTTCAAAAGTTGTGTATCTTCAGGGCAGAAAATGTGTAATAATGGGGGCATGCCGCATGATATCCAAAGGAAGAGGACAATGTTCTTTTGTTTTGTGCTTGTTGTTTTTATTTGTGTTTATTGTCTTTGTAGGAAATGAACCTGTGGAGCAGGGAGCGCATACAATAGGGCGTGTTCGTTGTCAGGGCGTGGCGTAGGAAATAGCGGCAATAACAGCTTCATGCGCGCATTTCCTGTCTTTAATCTTTTCAGTTATCATCAATACTAGTATACACTATTATGAAATAGGTTGTATCAATTGAATTTCACTTTTGACGACGAGTATCTGTTTGCTATAATACAGGTGATCAAGAGACAGAGCGGGGCTATCATACAATCGGCGCACTTCAGTGTTTTGGGGTGTGAATGTAAGGTGTTTTGTCTTGTACGCCTTTAGCTTTCAGATAGACAAAGTAGCAATGCTTCTGCTTATGTCTCTTGTTTTGTGTTCGTCAGTTACGTCTTTTATATTGTATATCAAGTTGACCAATCACTGAGTCCGTTGAATTATTTGCACCAAAAAAAATTAACTCAGTGTAGATAATCTGTCTCCACTTTCTGTAAATTTATCCAAGTGGACAGTTCAAACTAGCTTAACATTTGTAATCAGATTAGAGCGTAATTACACTTGACGTTGAATAATTTTATAAAAACAGTTACAATTTTTTTTTAAACAAATAAAAACTAAAATAGTGATAACGTCAAGAGTCATTACAAAAACGGACTGAGAAAGTTTGTTAAGTTACAACTTTGTCATCATGTTTTTGTTAACCGTCGTTATATTTTGTTGCCAATAAATGTTGCAAAGCAGAATCTCTAGATTTTATTTAAATACCCGGTATAAACATAGAACACAACCAAAATAATGGTGTCTGTGAGAACATAGATTATACACGTTCCAATAGCAAAATACATGCGCACTCTATAGAGAAAGAGCGAGAAATAGGCTCTATTTTTATTTTATATACACCTAGTGATACATTGTTGCTTTTTTATACATTGATTGTTTGTATGTTGTTTAACGTCTCTTTTGAGAATCTTTGATTCCCTTTGGAAACATCATTATATAGCAGTGAAGGGCTTCAAAATTTTTATCTGTACTCGTACTTAGGGTCATTGAGCAGTGAGAGTTCTTGATCGTGCTAACGCCAATACCGTGACACAGGGCCTTGGTTTTAAGGTCTCAATCGTAGGACCACAATTTTCACTTCAAAGTACCAAGCGCTTGGCGAAGGAACAGTTGCTACCTGTTATTTTTAATCGACTCATGTCATTGGTGGCCTGATTCAAACATACGACCTTTCAATCACGGGGCGAGCGCTCTATCGACTGAAAAACCGTGACAGCTATATTCTTATAGATCTAAAATTGAAAATTCTTTTTTTTAAAACCAGTGCTGTGTTTTAACAGCATATTTTCTTTGGAAATTGTTCTCATCTCATAAGAATTTGGATAAATTCTATAACAAATCAAAGGTTGATACAAAAAAAAAAATACAAACAATCTTGTTACGGTTTTATATTAGTAAAAAAATATACATGTATATATATATTTAGTTAGCATATTGTGTTAAGGGTCCTCTGAGTTCCGCTTTCTGTACCTACAGTGCTACAAAATGCCACTCTGAAAAAAGTATAATCAAATCTTTATGCATAAAAAAACTTAATAAACAACTTAAGTGATAGGTGGTTTCTTTTTAGTCGTATTAAAAAAATCTAAAAAAAAAAAATTCGGGGGAAAAGTTATAAACTTTTGTAAAAATTAACGATTTAAAATTATAAGGAACACAAATGAATAGTCAAATTGAATTATTTAACATATTCAATGTTTTAAAAAAAATTAAAAGATAATGAAGAAAAAATATATATAGATGTATAAAATAAAAACCGAGATAATAAACGCATTAATTCGCACTGCATAAGAAATCAAAGCAAAAAATTATTCGGAAATCTGGATTTGCAATTAATCATGGAAAACCAGACTCACTTTTGATGGGTGCCGCCTGAAACCACTTCTACTCTTTGGAAGTAAAGCATTGGATGGCGAAGGTTGAATAGATTCCACTGAAACGGGTTAATGCTCGCCCCGTGGTGAACCCACTGAAGCGAGACGTCTCTGATGTCACCGATGCTATGAGGTATTGCGATGACGTAAGAGTAACTCTTGCCAGGTTGGAAATAAACATAACTGCAAGCAAAAAAGCATAATTTTATTGACGGTCACTGCTGGTTATATAATTATGAGCTATAAGTAAAGACAGTTTGTTATGTTCCAACAGGGACATAACACATAATGAGTTTGTGTCGAATAGACGTTGTTACTGACAATAGACATGTAGTTTATACATACTCTTCGGTAACAGTTCTTTGACCAAGTTGTCCATGTGTGCCATGTATATTTGCCTTAAGTTCCCCACGCCATTCATGGGATCCAGATGGATGGCCCAAGGTAACCCGGATAACGTAATGGTACTCTATGCATAGATTATAGAGAAAACTTATATATTGGTTTAGTTGATCAGACTAATATTAAAATTTATATCAATATTCAATAAACCACGAATAATGTAATAATCCCTAGCAAGAAAATTTATCTTATTGGGTCTACTTGTTTTGCACGATAACGATTTTGCATTGACGCTTGCACCAAAATCGCTCCTCAGGTAACATTATCTGGAACATTTATGCAAGTATTCGAAGATTATCAGAATTTCACGGTGACATACAGTATTTCAACCATAATTGAACAGGAAAATTTCAAATCAACGTTCAAGACGCGTAGAGACTTTTGTACATGTACAACTATAATCTAGTTAATCCTTGCCAAATCTAGTAGTCGAAAGGACCCGGTTCCAGATGTTTCACACAGCTTCTGTTTCTCTGCTAACTGCTGAGGAATGAGAAGTAAAAAATCACGGGTCTTATGGATGAAACCTTAAAACCGAGCGACCGCGTCACAGTAGACGTCAGTGAAATAAAGACAGATCAATGCTATGCATCTAGATCAAGATTTGTGACACTTCATTGAAAGTCTATACGAATGAGTGAAAAAATTTCAAATTGGACGATAAACAGCATATAATCAGCCAACCACTGACATCCAAAAGATTTCTATACTACATCTTTTAAAAAGAAAGTTGTCAAGAGATAGGCGCTTATGATTACTGAACACAATACATTTTTATTCATTATAAACTATCGTTTTTAAAAGGTTGCACATGCAGGCCCGACTTTGAATAATTCATTGTAGTTTAACGTCTCTTGCAAGATTATTTGACTCCAATGAGATAATGAATAGGCAAATAAAGGTGCTTAATATCTGGGCTTTTATTTGACACTCAGATCCCTTGAGCAATGATGAACTTTTAGCATTACTAAACCCCTTGCGACTAAAGGCCTTACATTTTAAGGTCTCATCCGAAACACCAGCAACTTTTACTTCAAAATGCCGAAGAACAGATGCTCCTCATTGTTTTTTATCCATCTATGTATATCACAGACAAGGAGCGACCCCAAGACCTTCCGAACACGGAGCGAGCGCTGTATTGACTGAGTTTCTAATGTGTTTTTGAAAATATATCAACTTGTACTTTCAAAAATATAGTCGTATATGGTCACCACTTCCTAGTGTCCTAAGTTTTGAATTACTTACCACAATATGGATCACGGGTTGTTGTCTTCAAGAAGTACTTTTTACCAATTGCGTTTTTCACCGATTTTAACTCGCCAGCATGGTATCCCATCTTTCCACAATTACCAGCAACGGAACAATCCAAGTGACATGTTCCATCCTGTGCGGATGTCAAGTGTCATGTATAGAACTATCACTTGGAGACCAATTTTCATAGTTTAAGCATCCTTACCCGTGAATTTACATTCCAAACAAATGAATTCGTAGAGACATTTATTCATTGAGTACTTTTAACATACAAATTGCCCATTTATTATCAAATATCCCCTAAACAATAAAGTGTTGGTTGCCTGGTTGCCAACAAATATTGACACCCCAACAGGTCCATATATTTTATGAACTAATTCTTCAGCTCTTTATAATTTTCGTCAAGGAATCACAAAAAAAGATCTACAAGATACAATGAAGCGCATTGAAATAGTTAAATTTTCCGTTTGGATGAAACGTTCTGAGTCATGTTTTGAACGTCAATTATAACAAAATGACACGCCCATTTCTTTAGAAACGAAAAAAGAAATATTGTAATGTTTGACAAGCAGCACGAGTTACAAAGAAATGGAGATTTTTAGTTGTTATAAGAGAGAGAGTTAGAGAGTTCCCGCTTCTGTACATGTATTGAAACGAATGTGTACATTATTATAAATTTATCATGTTTATTGGAGTTACCATAACACATGTATTGGTCGAACACGTGCGTACTCGATGTTTATGTAGACTGTCAATTTGATTGGCTACTAGTATTATATTTATGGAATACCTATTCACCTATTCTACTGGTATTTTTATGAACCATTTGTCCGAGTTTTCCCTCTCTAAAGAAATAGCTGTGTCATCATATGACAATCAACTTCTAAGATAGCTGAAAACGTTCCATCCAAACGGAAAATTTTACCACTTCAATGCGCTTCATTGTATTTCCATCAGGATGGTAAGTATACAAAGTCATACCTTAAAATGATCATAAGAATCACAACTGTAGGCTTCAAAGGGACAGGCGCTGTTGATGGATTCCGTAAAATACTCATAAGCTCTAAGATGATTGCAAGCAATAAACTGCTTGGTACCTGAATCAACGGTTTTTTTGTTTAATGATTCATACCTTATAGATCATCAGTGAAAATGTGAAGCTTTTATATGTATTGTAAATATCTGCTGAATTAATTTTTTGAGATGTAACAAACCCTTTGTCTTCAAATGCATTTGAAGAGCACCTTAGACTTGATTTCCTTGATTTGTAGGAATCTTTCAAAATGAATACTGCTATCTTCAAAGAATTGAAGAAATGGGGTTTACCATCATAGATTCCTCCTTGTATTTGAATGTGTGTCAAAGGATCAGTATTACAACCGGGTTGATCTTTGCCTCCATTTGGGTAAAAGTCTACGTGACCCACAGGTTCCATCATTCCGAACCCTGTTAAAAAAGATAAGATTGTAGGTAAAATATGTGGGGATAACGAACAGTATTTGAGCTCAAAAGTCCATTACGCAATTCACCGAACTTATAATTCAGTATTTTGTCCACTTACCAACGTTTGGAACCAAAGTCTCTGCGTCCGTATGGAGAGCGTCAACAAAGATGGCGTCAGTGGGATCCAAGCGAACCACCTTGTCTGTGTTCTCGAAGTAAGGACCCGCGGGATCAAGACCTGGAAAATACGTTGCAATCGAAAAGGTCATTATTCTCCATATTTTTTTTTCCAATAAGATTTCGATGTTTATCACAAAGACAATGGACCTGTGATTCTCCCGAGGTTTGGTGTCCTCTCTCCGGCGTACCCGGCAATGTGAGCTCCCAAACTGTGTCCAATAATATGAACCTTCATTGGATCCGCATTGGAAATTTTCTGAATAATGTTGTCATCATTTTTATTATCAATGTAGTATTTTTTGTATAAAGTAAAATATGTTCACAAATCGAAACGTTACTGCAGTTTAAAAAAAATCAACAAATTTGGTGTTGTTTTTTTTTTTTTTAAAAATTCGAACTTTGTACCTTTAAGACAGAGATAAGCTTGGCAATTTCTGCGCCAACAACTTGCGTGTTCGCCGTGGCCTGTGTGTAAGGGAAGGCGGATCCACCGCCCCAGTCAACCAACACCACGTTCAAATCTTCCGACTTCAGAAACTCATCTTTCATATCCTGTGAATAGTTTAGAAGTTTTATTTTTAGTTCATTGCATTAAATGCATTTAAAATGTGCTAGTTTTTGCTGTCATTGTTACCATACCCTCATCCAGCTTGTGAAACCATTTTCCAGAAAACCGTGAGATATAATTTTAGTGTCCTTGCTACTATCAAAGTGAGAATTGGTGATGCTGTTGTAGTCGTTGGCGATGAGTTGATTGTAATGGATCTTGTTAGATCTTGTGTAAAGAAAGAATCTCGTATTGATCTTCTGAGGAGATTGAGGAAGGAAATTTATAGGCCTATGGATACTCCAGAAAGGACTTCCGGTACTGTAGCATCCAAGATCGTCATAGCAAACACTAAAACCTAAAAAATCAATTTTTACGCATATCAATTATTTTCGAAAAAAATATAGTGACTTTATACAGTATATATTCAGTCTCCCTTTTTTTAAAATATTAATTATATTTTATTATCAACAAACGATAAAAATGAATTTCTCTTGCCACATCATACAGCTCAGTTTCTAAGGCCTGTAAACAATAACTTTTGAGATATAAATGTACTCACGTTTATGGATAGTATGAAGGGTTTCAGCTTGGTCCTTACTAAGCACCCTAGCATCAACCCGCCAAAGTGTCCCAAAAAGACCTAAAGCAACTACCCACAACATTGCAACAGGCGTCCTGCTTTGGGCAACGGATTTCTTATCAAACCTTCAAACCAGTTGACCTTATCTGTGTATGATTTCTTGATATGCATATAATTCTCTGCAGTGTCGTGGGATGAATTTATTAATTTCTTAACGTTATTATTCTGAACTGGATAAAAATACCGATTGTAAATCCAAAAAGATTGTTCTAAAAATGTCATTATTCTCATTAGTATTATTTGTACCATTTTGATCAGAGTGGTGTACATCGATAATGAAAAGAACTTTCTGAAACACTTATTTCTTTAGTCATTGTAATACCATATAGATTTTTTAAAAACTGAATTTTATTTTTATTCTAGTAAAACAAAAATTGTTTGAAAATACAGCAGCACAACTGAGACAAAAATGTATATTTAACATTTATGTACATATTTCGATTATGACATGCACACTAATATCTTTAAAAACAATTTACAAATGACAGTCATTGACATATTCAAGAAAGACTCCTTCAGACATTTTCAAAAAATAATAGTTATCATTGAGTAGACAGGTGCTTCTAAACCGGCTTAACCTTTGGCAAGCCTTTATTCCACACACGTTATCTGATCCATTTCCCTGTTTCCCAATATATACTCCAAGAAACAAGATAATAAATAGATATGTACGAAATACAACTCTGTTATATTAAATATCACAGTCTCTCAATCATTGGTATATATCTGGTGGTTGACCTATCAGGGGTGAAAGACAGGACATCGAGAGTTTATGGCCGCTATATCCTTTGAATGACCAGTACTTCACACAAGACTAAGGACCGGGGACTTCGGCCATCTGATCCTCTCCGAATTATCACATATCTACAGAAATGGAGATAAATTGCACTGGGTCTTAAGAGTTTGTAATAGTTTGCAGCAACAAGAAATATTTATGTGAATTTAAAATTATCAATGTATGTCTAATGGATGTGATTGAATCAAATACACTGTATCAAAAATGAAAAATCTTGATACCAACTCATAATCTAAAAAATCCTGCAATTATATTTTCCGAAACTGAAACTTGATAAATATATATATGATAAGTAAATGTAAATAAATATCAATCAGGTTCTAATAAAGATAAGCGAAATATAAACCTGCCGTCCGTATTCCGTCCACACGATGTTACGATGGAAGGGGAAACCTTTTCAGTCTGGGTAAAGCAGGGATCTTGTTTGATCGTTTTAGAATCAGAAAAATTGGGTTCAGTGTTCTGAATTGTTATACTTATATTTCGAAGTCCTGAAAATTAAATTTCTAAAGTCCATAGTTAGGTTGATATAACATGAAAAACATCAAGAGCAAAAGGTACCAAGTCCTGCAAATATATAAGACATCTCAAGCCCATTGTCAAAACGGTGGATTAACTTTCGTTTATCTCTCCTTGTCGAAAACGATTTGTTCCTCTTTCCAGGAGAGAATAAACCAAGGATTCCAACCATGTTCAGAGTCATGCAAATTAACCCTTTGGATGTTGCTAGCGATTCCGATTAGCATTTCTGTGATTTGTTGATTACAAGTTTGATTTTATTTGCGAAAAGCTAAAACAATTAATTTTGGAAGAAAATTGTATAATGATACCTTGATCTACGCTTCCTTTAATAATGACGGCCTCTATCGGCCTAATGGACTTTAGATCCACCCACCAACATGGCCATATCTCCTCATCTACAATTAATTAAAGAATATTAAAATTAGGGATAAAAATAATCTTATTTTACATCCAAACTCCAATTAATAGATATAGACAATAGAGATACCGCCCGAAATGATGGGCTGAAAGTGTTGAGATGTTTAGAAAACTCCTTACATATTTACTTTTTCATTCTGCAAGACCAGTTTAACAGTGGCCATTGTACTTTAAATTAACTTTGTTATCCTTTGACAAGTTACCTATTTTACCTGTTTTACTGGAGTTTTGATGGCCATTTTCTCAGCGTTACCTGTTTGGGAGCACGTTGTGATGTCGCCATCCACGGCAAACTCCGAGTAACCTCTGGTTCCGAACGCGTGGTCAGAACTTTGTTTTGTTGGTTTCTCAAGGGCAAAGTTATTCGTGGCGACGAAGTGATCTGCATTCAGAAAATCATCTTGCTTTACATGATAGTACGTGAACGATTCCAAAGAGAAAAAATAGGCTGCATAGTTAAGTTAAGTATAGTCCAGATATAAACTCAATAAACTCTTACTAAAATTTCCTTTAATTTGCAGGTAAGTTTAATGTTATTCTTTTCCTCATTAATCATATTTAAGGACCTTTCCCCCCAATAAATTAATAAGATGTTTAATCATTTTAATGTCAAGAATCTGTTTATAAATGCTTGCATCTTGTAGATGAAACTTTACAGATAGTCAAAGCTCGGCATGAAGGAAAAAATCCCAATCAAAGGAATCATAAAAACTTATTGATATACTTTTAAAGTTCTTTATTGCTCAAGAAGTGGGAAACAATTCAGTCTAATAAGCCTGTATATTTATATATTTATTAAGTAAATCACTTAATATTGCAGAGCATGGCATAAAGATCTTCTTGGCAATTCTTTTATAACAAAAGAAACCAGTTATTACCTTAAATTACCTAAATGAAATAAAGTTCTGTGTGCAATTTACCGATACGCTTTGTACAATTACTTAATAACCAAATGTAAAAAAAAAAAATACACACATAATAATCGATTTTTTAAAAAAATTTAATCGAGGGAGAAAATATTAATTCAATCAGAGTGGTTGTAAAAAATACTTGCTTCAGCAGAAATGATATTTGAGTAGATTTCGCGCTGCCTTTTTATCAGTGGAAAATGATATGTCATATTTTTTTTATTGGTCCAATAGAATAATTTCCTAATAATAGTTTTATGGGTGAATTTATTAATACTTGCTTTAATATTTTCAGTATTGTTATCATGTTTCAATTTTATTTTCATTTCTTACTCGATATTCATTAGTTTATAAAATGGGGTAACAAGAGATACTCTCAGAACAAGACTGTGAAAGGAAAAAAAAAATTAAAAATGGTTAAATTATGTGCAGCATGGACATCAGATATTATGGGTGTCACCATAAGCACAAAGATCAGGGTTTTGGCAAGTAGAAATTTTAACCTTTTTTTTTTTTTTTGGTCACTTGAAGATTACGAGTATTTCTTTTTCTGATTGTTGATTAATTGTATATTGTTTTATGTCCCATTTTTCACTTTTTTTCACTCCTATAGAGAATTTTTCACTCCTATAGAGAATTAACCATACGCCTGTGATGGGTACTCAGGACCATTGACCAGTTAAGAATCTTTATCGTGTCAATCCTACCGTGACATGAGGCCATCCGAGGATCCTACAACTTTCACTTCATAGTGGAAGAGAAAGGTACTGACCTATTTTTATCGACTTAGACCAATCGCAGACGGGATTCGAACCCAAGACCTTCCAATCACAGAACGACTGCTCTACTAACTGTTCTATAG
Organism: Saccostrea cuccullata; assembly: GCF_032062105.1. Taxonomy (NCBI): domain Eukaryota; kingdom Metazoa; phylum Mollusca; class Bivalvia; order Ostreida; family Ostreidae; genus Saccostrea; species Saccostrea cuccullata. The sequence goes on along the minus strand of NW_026923278.1, from coordinate 87,089 downwards.
TGACGGTCTCCTTTTTCGAATGATAATGATAATACATATCATATATCAATGATTTTCAATTTATGAATGAATTTCTTATTTTAAAAAAAGTTGTATGTATTATTTCTGGGTTTTTTTTGTTTTTGCTTTGTATAGAGTTTTGAAATAAAAATATCAAGACTTTTACACCGGTATTTTGAAACAACTTGCTTTCTTCCTGAAAATACACTTAATGCTTCTTTTTTGCGGCCAGTTTGACGAAGTGCATCGCTCTTAACTTGCAATTATACAGGTTTTGCTCCACATGTACTTAACTCAGTACTGTTATACGATTTCGCGAATCGGTTGATGAGAAAGGTGTGTTTACGGCTGGTGATATGGTGACATTAATTGAACACCGAATAAGTGATATCACCTTTCTGCTTTGGTTATATTACTAAATGGCAATTATAACTAAAACAACGTTCCATAAACGATAGACAAAAAAATCTACCTTCGGGACGTGACAATTAGTCGCCATTAGAAGCGGAAGGTGTTCACTGATAACTTACCAACATTTTCCTCTATGAAGCGCTCACTCCAAGCCATCTGAAATCAATAAGTATATAAAAAAAAAAGCTACAGTCATCGTATGCCAAGAATTTCAATGTTGTGAAAATATTATTTTTCTTTTGCCAAAGTAAATGTATATCATAATATGTCTGTGCAATGAATGCTAGCAATTCTACGGTGTCTATTTTTGTTGTTATGAACTTTTTTTTTATGAAACTTCTTCACAAAATGCACCACTTCAAAAGTTTCCATTTGTTTAAGATATGTGTTGGTTATAATGGAATTGAATTTCTTCAATTTTATTGTTTTATCATTGATGATCGTTAATTAATTAATTAATTAAAGCATTTGACAATCTTACCTCGCCTTCCTTGTTACACTGGTGGACTCTGATGGTTCCCGCCACCATTAAGATCAGAGACACAAAAAACAGAAGACAACCAAAAACGAGGTACACATTTCTCAGTCTGTCTGTAAAGCATGTCTTCTTCGGCATGGTCAGGACAGGCACATACTTTCGGGTGATTTTGATGGACTCTTTGTCCGCAGACGTCAACAAGTGATTGTCGTCTGCTGGTATTGGGCAGCCATCTTGTGAAAATTTGTCATCTTTGTCAAGTGAAGATGACGAGGCTTCGGGAACGTCACTCATCTTGGGGGGAGAAAAACTACTCACATTTGCTACTGCAGATTTCTTACATAATGCAAGTGGGGAAATGCTGCTGAGGAATTTTCCCAGAAATCAATAGATCACCTAGGCATTGTGCTCCCTGAGATTAATGATGATCACTGCTCTCCCATCTCAATATTAAATTTGTACCTGCAGAAAGAAAACATTGCATGTCATAACAATGATACGTTGACAATGTTCATTGGAATCAATAAATTTCTCACTATAATCCCTTCAACGCAAAACAATTCCGAGCTTAATACTTTATGGCTTTATCAAAGATTCAACAATAAATATACAAATTTTTAATTAGTTATAAATAAAGTATTCTTATAATAAGAGGAGTTAACTTAAAGGACAAACAAGTAATATCACAGATACTAAAACAATACCCTTCCTTAACAGGACAAAAACACGGATCCCATTGAAAACAGATAAAAAGATGTGCATTTTTTCTGATTTCAGAATTTATTTTTTTTTGGATAGAATACGATGATACATAAATGAGTAGGAATTGTGTAAAAACACTTTTTTTTCAGAACTTGGGAGATTTTGTATGGTACTTGAATTAAAAAAAAAACATTTATAAACAGAAAATTCCGGAATTCTTCTCAAATTCAATGCAAAATTTCACTGTTCCTCGTACATATACGTTTGTAATATGAAGCTAACGCATGTATCGAATATATTCAAAAATATTTATTGACCAATGTACTTTACCTCAAATATGTTCCTGGGAGTATTAATTACATATTCTTTGAAAACCTATACTGTATTATTCTAAGTCTCTATCTATCTTAGTCTGCCTCTTTAGATTTTGCTTTGATCCAAGCAAGTTTTCTTCCTAGAGAAGAACGTCTTTACACTAACGTTTTTTTTCATATATGGAGGCTCTCTTGTTTCAATGACTCAATGTACGGACTTCAAAGTTAAATTTTTTTGCCATCTGGTTTGTTCTGGGAACCTTTGGTGGTAGCACAATCTGCCGTACCGACTTAAAGGTTTCTTAAATGCTGACTGCATCCTCCGTTTTTGGTACATGAACAAGAGTAGGTTCCCTTGGTTTTCTCAAGCCTTTCAATGTTCTTCTCTTCTGACATCTCAACTTGGTATCCTTGGGATTCCTTAACACAGTGCGTACATTTTTGTTCTTTGGGAGTGTCATGCTCTTTTTCTTCGCAATAAAAATCTTCTGAAGGAGATTCACTACTGCAAAAGTCTTCTGACAAGGTCTGAATACTACAAGTGTCAAAATTTCTATCATCTGAGCATTTCTTGATGTTATTTTCTCATATACTAGTATGTCTCTTTATATGCCTTATCAGATTAACATTCGTGTTCGATGAAAAATTAAATAAATCACACCGATATCTCTTTTCAAGCCTTTTTTAGTCAACATATTCCACGCAGTTTCTCTTCAGCTCTTTCAAATCCAGGGTATTAAGAGTGTCCATTGGGGAGACCTCTTTTCTTTTCTCCAAGTTGTCTTTCTTTTCGATTTGATAAGAGACATTGTATTTCTTTTGATATTACATGTATTTTTCAGACTGCTTTGATATAAATGCATGTACTAAGTAATCATTTCCCACCACCGATCTGATGACATTCGCTATACAGATTTTCAGAGTGATTCAAAGTTTTTATTTAATCAGGCTGTCCATCCACTACGGAGGATGATTTTTACTTCGGCAAAGAGAGTCTTAGAATTAAAACTTTTCCAGAATAATTAACTGATTCATTATCATGCTTCTTCCAGAATTTAGGTCTCCTGGTCTCTATTTCTTCTTACCCTCTAGTCTGTTCATATGTTGAAATATCTTTATTATTCTTCTGAAAATCACTGAGTGATTACTATAGGCGTCCGGCCGGCAACCACGCCATTTTTATAAAAAAAAAACCGCATCGGTTTCTCATCGTATACCCCATCGCTGGATAATGTGACTGATACTTAAAGCATAAAGTAAGTTACTTAAGTATCAGTCACATTATCCAGCGATGGGGTATACGATGAAAAACCGATGCGTTTTTTTATGAAAATGGCGTGGTTGCCGGCCGGGCACCACTAGTGATCGGACGGTGACTGAGGCCATTTTGCGAATCGTTGGGGTCATCGGTAGGAAATAATTCGTAGTTAAAATTCAGCGATGTCTCCAACGATGCCTCACATCGCTCCTCATCGGCAACCCATCATTAAAACATTTTTCAAGGATTGGCCGATGGATGGCCGAGCATCGTCCAATATCCGTTGAATCTGAGGTCATCAGGGGGTTGAGTGGTGTTCAACAGACAACTGCCGATCACCGGTCGATGTTCGACCAAACATTGGCCCGTAGTCGACCGATGTATGAAAGATGTTCACTAATATATGAGCGACATAATATGCATCAGCCGATTATGCCTAGGTCACATTTCCCGGCCGGTAGCCGTAGACCGGTGGTAATCGTTGGTAATCCGTGGTGTTAGCGATGCCCCAACATCGGTACACATCGGTCTAGTAGTCCTTAAAGTATCAGTCACATTATCCAGCGATGGGTATACGATGGGCAACCAATGTGTTTTATGATAAAAATGGCGTGGTTGCCGGTCGGACTTACAAAGGCCCAGCGATGCATTGCTAATCATAAAACGATGTTCCAGGATAATCGGCCGATGTATATTACATCGCTCATACATTGGTGAACATCGTTCGTACATCGGTCGACTGCGGGCCAATGTTTGGTCGAAAATCGACCGGTGATCGGCAGTTATCTGTTGAACACCACTCAACCCCCCGATGACCTCTAATTCAACGGATATTGGACGATGCTCGGCCATACATCGGCCGATCCTTGAAAGATGTGTTAATGATGGGTTACCGATGAGGAGCGATGTGAGGCATCGTTGGAGACATCGCTGAATTTTAACTACGAATTATTTCCTACCGATGACCCCACCGATTCGCAAAATGGCCTCAGTCACCGTCCGATCTCTAGTGGTGCCCGGCCGGCAATCATGCCATTTTCATCAAAAAACTCATCGGTTTCTCATCGTATACCCCATCGCTGGATAATGTGACTTATACTTTATCCTGGAACATCGTTTTATGATTAGCAATGCATTGCAGGGCCTTTGTATGTCCGGCCGGCAGCCACACCATTTCTATCCAAAAACGCATTGGTTGCCCATCGTATACCCATCGCTGGATAATGTGACTGATAGTTTAAGGACTACTAGGCCGATGTGGACCGACGTTGGGGCATCATTAACACCACGGATTAACATCGATTACCACCGGTCTACGGCTTCCGGCCGGGAAATGTGACCTAGGCATTACTGACAAAGTCAGAAGGTGATTACTTTGTCACAACGAAAGAGCTCATCGTAATATTCATTTAGAACTATAGATACTACTTTCATGGACATCTTTTACCATTAAAAAAAACCAAACAGATGCCATCTATTCTCTAAGTCGACGCCCATGTGAACGTTGCAACTAGTTTAATCCTAAATGAAAGAAAGAAGAAGATGAGGCAAACGCATCAGTTCAGGAATTGTTGCTAGTAAACATCATAGGAAGAATATATTCGTCGGACGGTGACTGAGGCCATTTGGCGAATCGGTGGGGGTCATCGGTAGAAAATGAGTTGTAGTTAAAAATCAGCGATGTCTCCACCGATGTCCCACATCGCTCCTCATCGGCAACCCATCATTAACACATCTTTCAAGGATTCTGTGGTGTGAGCGATGCCCTAACATCGGTTCACATCGGCTTAGTAGTCCTTATAGTATCAGTCACATTATCCAGCGATGGGGTATACGATGGGCAACCAATGCGTTTTTTGATAAAAATGGCATGGTTGCCGACCGGACTTACAAAGGCCCAGCGATGCATTGATAATCATAAAACGATGTTCCAGGGTAATCGACCGATATGTATTACATCGCTCATACATTGGTGAACATCGTTCGTACGTCGGTCGACTATGGGCCAATGTTTGGTCGAACATCGACCATTGATCGGCCGAAATCTGTTGCCCACCACTCAACACCCCGATGACCTCAGATTCAACGGACACGACGATGCTCAGCCATACATCGGCCAATCCTTGAAAGATGTGTTAATGATGGGTTGCCGATGAGGAGCGATGTGGGGCATCGGTGGAGACATCACTGATTTTTACTACTTATTTTCTACCGATGACCCCCCAACGATTCGCCGAATGGCCTCAGTCGCCGTCCGATTACTATAGGTGTCCAGCCGGCAATCACGCCATTTTTATCAAAAAACGCATCGGTGTCTCATTATACCCCATCGCTGGATAATGAGACTGATACTTTAGCTATCACTCCGTATTCTTTTTGTATCTGTGACACATGTCATCCACTGCATATTCATTTGATACTGGAACTTTAAAGATGGGTATGATTCTGATGCTTTCTATCACGTTCTTGTAACTGGGCTCGGTAAAGTTATTCTGAGGTGCAAATCTTTCACCTTACTCCTCCGATAGTTCATCATAATCAATAAGAGCATCACAGGACATATTACCAAGCATATATTTGCGTGTCCTCTCAATGAAAAAGCTAAGAATGTCTCTTTCTAGAGTTTGTTCCGATTTTCCAAAGCATTGTGTAGTGTACATATTAAAGTGAGATTTATATTTCAGGTATGAGCAGTTTCCATTGCATGCAGCAAGCTCTATACATGTATCTGGTCTTCTTCCACTAAATGGGCTGCTGCGTTCCCAAATGTCGGAGCTATTGTATCATATATTTGCGCCTTGATACTGATCTCACAGGCACTCGACGTTAGTTATTTTTCTTTTTATACAAAAAATATACACATACCTAATAATAAATTTATTAATTAAGTAAGTAGGGGGTATATTTTTTTATTTAAGAAAAATAAGTATCGTCAGGTACCTGTGATTGATCCGTCGCTTCCATTAAGTTATATTTGACTTGTATTCACCAAAACCCATTTCCATTGATATCAATACTCGTCTTGTACTTGCCGATCAGGTGTTTTCAGTATTTCACTAAATGTGTTCTCAAATCAATCATCTCATCCTTTGGTTTTGCTCGTTTGACTTGAGCCTATAGCATCGCGGGTGTCAAGTATTCTTTCTATTCTTCTTTTGTCCATTTGTAATTTTCTTCGTAAATATTTAAAGAAATTAAATGCTTTCCAGTTCTTGATCTTGATTCCGAGAGTCTTCACCTCAACCCCTGAATCTGTGGTTTTCTGGTCACTTAGTTTTGGCGTAGAATGACCAGTTGCTACCACCTCGGTATTTCGCTTTCAAGTTCAGCCCATGGTACTCAGTACTTCTGACTCCAGATCCGTATTTGTTATCTCGACGATCTCTTCACGCATTATGGTTATATTCGTTTCTGTTTCATATTTGTCTCAATCCTTTATGACTTTCAATCACTTTCGTCTCAAATTTCTCAGAATGACTAAATTAAAGTTCCATTCAGTTGTCTCAATTAATCTTAATTGCTAGATCATCTATTTATTTCCAAGCTTTGCTTTAAATTAAAAAGTTAACTTTAAAGTACGAAAGGGAAGTAAAGGCCTGCACTAATTTTTTTTTCTTTTGCCTCCTTTTCCCACTCAACTTCAATGAAGAGACAGCGATTTTAAAATATCTGATTCTCTTTAGCTATAGGCAAAATGTATTCTTCTCTGCACTACATAGTTTTCAATCACCATCTAGAATCATCCCTGATCATCACAAATCAGTATAAGCTCCAATATATGTCTGTCCACCTGTCACAAGAATTTTACCCTTGGCTATAACTTTTGAATGATGAGAGATAAAACTTTCAAATTTCATTTTCTGTTAAATGGTCTGTCCAAATATACTATTGTTGTTTTTGATCCTGTGACCTTGACCTTGAATTTTGACATACTTTTCAAAAAAATTTAACATTAATTTAAATTCGTCATAACTTTTCAAAGAGAAAAGATATATGGCACGCCGATTGGTTCAAAAACATTTTCTGCACGACCTTAAACAAAAATTACACGAGCAAGTCAAAACTTACACAAAGTGCGGAAAATACCTACAAAGTTATTGAAATTTACACAAACTATACAAAAACTACACAATCAAGAAAATATTTACACGATATAATGAGAAAATTACACAAACGTAAAAACGAAAACTGCACAAGTGAGAATACAACATCGACATAATATACGGCGCATCCTCATTGCGCACATTTCATTAATATTCATTAGAGAACAGCTCAGTGTGGCTTGGATGCTTGAAACGTTATAAAAAGATGATGAGTAAAAAAAGATTGTCTTTCAGAATTACGCTAGACTCTCAAGAATACGCACATTGTGTTTTATACATTTAAAAATTGACAGGTACACAATATGCATATAAATTAACACCCCTCTATTAAAAACATTCTACACAGTCAGGTATAGAAAACTTAAAAGGGGGGGTGCATATATATTATCAGTTGCGTGTTTAATTGTTAGATTTTTTATGTCATTCCTCTAAACAGCAATATCTTTTGAAAGTTCAAAACGATGATAATATCATAGTAAAGGTAAATAAATAAAAACAGCGTGAGGTAATACAGGAGAGTTAACAACAAATGAAACTCTTTTCCTCCATCACCCACTGTGTGTACTCTGGTAATAATTAAGGTTGTGGATGTGTGACCTTTTCATATCGAGAGATTCCTGCTGGTGCTGGAATGAAAGACACCTGTACGCTAATCGATTTATAGTTATTTGACGCATCAATAATACTTTTGATTGAAGGTTACTAGCAATTCATTCAGAGATTTTTTAGCAATGTTGCTGCCATCTGGGTTGTGGAATTTGCCCGATACATTTTTAGAAGTAAACAGTAAAAAAAAAACAAAAAAAAAAAACGAGCAAATAATTGCGCAACTTTAATTTTAATATTAAACGAATACATCATTTTTTTAAAAAATAACTCGTAGTATAAAATTATAGTGTTTTACTTATGTGAATTTCTGTTTTTCTACTGTAGATTATTTTGAATAGGTAAGATGCATATAAAGGAGTTAAACAATTTAAAATTATATTATGCTGATACACATTTAGTATCGCCTTTTAAAGTGTGGAGGGGGGGGGGGGCAAATTATTCCTAAACATTCTAATTAACAAGCAGAAAAAAGGTAAAGCGTCCAATCTCGAAAATCCTATTTCGTTGAGGTAGTGATCGAGGCACCTTCAATTCCAATCCAGCAACAAAAAGGGGGCTTTTCAGTTGAAATTTTACAATGGAAGTAGATTCTGTTTGCACAAAAATAACAACAACAAAAAAAAAAAAACGAAGGGGGTGGGGGGGGGGGTAGGTCCCTTCTGATGCTACGTACCTGAAATATATTTTTAAGAATTTAAGGGTACATGTACGATATCCTGGGATTTGCCTGCGCTCGACCTAACAACAGTTAAAAATTGGGGGTTGGGGTCAACCAGCATGTAAAGGAAAATTTACTATAGCAAAATCTATACTCGAAAATGAGGGGGGATGGGGGGGGGGGTCTACAGGCCTGATTGACGATTAATTTCGTTTCATAATAATACAAGTACATGTGTATAATCATGTTCTTTTTTTCATAATGGCCATTTACATGTATTTGGGTAAAAAAAAGTAATCTTACAAGAAACTTAGTGTTTGGAAAATAATTTTAAAAATCATGAAGTCGAATTTGAAATGTAAACAGAATTTGTTGTCTTGGAAAATAGTTGCCACACATCGAGCTCCATAAAGAACATAAATTATTTGCATTTTTCAAGAGTGATAAAACACGTTCTATTACACTGCTGTATCCATTCTAAATTTTTTTATTGCTTTCTATTTGTAACATTGTAAGCATAGATGTACTTAGTAAATCACAATGTTTTAAAAGTAACAAAACACAAAAGCGCATGTACATAAAGCACATAGAGTATATATATTCTCCTTTCATCTGGTCCTTTTTATTAAAATGAAAACATTTATCATGCAATCGCCATTACGAATGAGGATAACGCTTACAAGAAATGTCTTGTTTTTATTGAGTAGCTTATAACTGAAAATATGAGATTTCATGGAAGGAATTCATAACAAAGTATGCTGAAGATTTCCAACCAAAACTGATATCCTCAGACCTGATATTTTATAAGTATGGATACATGTGTTATTAGAATAAAATATTTTTTTATGTTTGACGTTAGATCTAAATACATGCTGTGTACATCTAAGGTAATACCAAGTTTTTTTAAGTTAAAAAATATATATCCAATAAAATGAATAAAGGTATATATAATTTCCTATTCCGAGTGGTAAAGGAAATAAAATAGGTACAAATGAAGAGTACCAAAATTAATTCTACAGCTTAATGATTATAATCAGCAATAATTCTGCCAATTTCATGAATAATCAACTTTATTAATCGTTTGATTATGCAAGTGTTAATTTTATATTTATACAAGTAATTTCCGTTAAAATTGTATCTATAAATTAGAAATTTTCAAAAGCTATAGAGAGTTTATTTAAATAAAAAACAAAAAAATAATAATTCTAACAATTTTTTTTTTTTTTTTAGAAAATCAAGATCCTATTCAGCCGCACTGTTTATCGTTTGGTACTTTTAGTTCGGAGTCGAGAGCATCATATGCAATGTTGTTGTTTTTTACCTCGCATTATACGATTCCTTCTTGTCACAATTTTTGTCATCAAATAATACTTCCATATGTATTAGTTCGGATCTCGGTCAATACAAGAAAAACGTAATATTTTGAAAAACTTTGAAGTATTCTCACATATATAGATCACATGAAAACACTTCATTTGTTCGGTTGACATTAGCTAGAAATCGGATCGAGGTTTAGCAAAGAAATAAAAAAGCAAAGTAAAGCACATGCCATCGTCAACGCCATTTAATTTCCATTCTCGATTACATCCAGCTAAGTATACATGATTGAAGAGATAAAGAGTACAGAAAACCAAGAACACGATGAATATTCTATGTGCATAATAATGATATGCGCAGCTGTATGCGCAGTAAAATTGTTTGTGTAATTTTTAGTTTCCATTTCAGATTTTTTGTTTGTGCATATTATACCCCTAAATCGTGTAAAAAATTTCGGATTCGTGTATTTTTCGTTGTGTTTGTGTTAAAATCTTTCAAACTATGTGCAATTTTTACCTATACGTGCATTTTTATTTTACTCGTGTGTATTTTTCATCTAGCTCGTGTATAAAATCTTGATCGTTGTGCAGAAAATAATTTTGAACCAATCGGCGTGCCATAAAGGGGAGCCAGTCAAAGCGTTCCCAATTAAAACCGTCCCGGTCAAAGCGTTCCCTGATTTTGGTCAAAGCGTACCATGATTTTGGTCAAAATGTCCCCAAATTTTGGTCAAAGCGCCCCCTGACATATTTTATAGAAATATGATAGTACAAAACCGCCCGCTAATTTTGGTCAATGCGCGCCCTGATTTTGGTCAAAACGTACCATGATTTTGGTCAAAATGTCCCCAAATTTTGGTCAAAGCGCCCCCTGACATATTTTATAGAAATATGATACTACAAAACCGCCCCCTAATTTTGGTCAATGCGCCCCCTGATTTTGGTCAAAGCGCCCCCTGACATATTTTTATAGAAAAACGAAGTTTCCAAAGCGCCCCCAAATATTGGTCAAAGCGCCCCCTGATGTTGGTCAAAGCGCCCCCTGACATATTTTGACAGAAAAAACGAAGTTTCCAAAGCGCCCCCAAATATTGGTCAAAGCGCCCCCTAATTTTGGTCAAAGCGCCCCCTGACATATTTTTATAGAAAACGAAGTTTCCAAATTGCCCCCAAATATTGGTCAATGCGTCCCCAAATTTTGGTCAAAGCGCCCCCTGACATATTTTTTAAAAGAAAAACAACGTTTGAGGTTTGGTCAAAGCGCCCCCAAGTACTGGTCAAAGCGCCCCCTGACATATTTTTATAGAAAAACAAAGTTTCCAAAGCGCCCCCAAATATTGGTCAAAGCACCCCCTGATTTTGGTCAAAGCGCGCCCCCAAATATTGGTCGATGCGTCCCCAAATTTTGGTCAAAGCTACACTACAAGTGTATAAATATAAGGATAAATCTATAAACACGATGGATACGATCAAGGAAAAATTTCTAATCAAGCTCATAAAAGTGGGTAACACTAAAATACGCCTGCCGACGCCTGCCAGGGGAAAATACGCCCGCCGAGAAAATGTATAGATTACGCCTGCCGTGTTATTAATGGAGTTAATTGAGTTTTTGTTAGATATATTACCTTTTTAGACCCTGTAGTTAATTTTTTAGGAAACAACAATAATATTAAAAGCACAGAATTGGGTTTTTAATCGTTTTAAAGTTTGCATACGGCGTGGAGCATGCCTGACGAAAAATCTAACGCCTGCGGCGTTGTTTCTCTAATTTCTCATTACAATATTTGAAATGTTACTTTGCAAAAGTATTTGGTTAATATTTGACAAAAAATTAATCAAAAAAAAAATAAATATATATTTTATTCATTTAGTGTTTGATACAAGAGTATATAGTATTAAAGGAGATAAATCTTACTCAGGAACTGCTGTGTGAAGACCATGGACATCATGTTTTTTCTTTCTTTCTTTTTCTAAGAAAAATATTATTGGTTTCATATTTATTTATAGAATTTACAATGACTCAGGAGCACATATGCAGTAAAAACTTTGCGATTTACGGTTGTTTTGAATCAGAATCTGAAATATTTAATGTTAAACTTTTTAAACATCAATGAAATAATTATTATTTCTGATTTTCATGTTATATTAACTTATTATATGCAACAAAGTTATAAAAATAAATACAAAATTTTACAGGTAAGAGAAATTGTATAATTAAAATTATTCCTACACATCCATGTATACATCAAGCAGAGAAGGAAATAAACGAAATGAGTAAGAAAATCAGCATGTAAATGACATGTGTACAAAATATCGTTTAAACCTGTATGTTCAAAATCATTCCTTTTCATTCATTTAAAGAAAAGGTTCATAAGGTAAATCAAATTCTAAAGAAAAAACAAATAGCACATGCAGGCACTTGATGTTCCACACATCTCGAAAAAAAAAACAAAACAAAAACAAACAAACTTGGAACCCATACCTAATAATTCGGTATGGGGTTTTATTTTATCATTTTTTCAGATATAACGTCAAAGAATAGTCTGTAGAGTAAAACTTACTGAAAGCATGATGTGTTTATACCATGTATGCAACATGTATAAGCGATCTGGGCTGTCATGGAAATAAACAAAACTTTTAAAAAGTTACTAATTTTCAACATATAAAACACATTAGTTTTTTTTTTTATCTTAATTAACATTTCAAAGTTTCACAATATCTTAGTCTAGGCAAGAACTCGGTGATTTAAGAAAAGTGATGAAAGTAATCTATTTTATTCATTTATTTCAATTAGAGAGAAAATAATCCATCGAAAGTTCCAAATATTCTCGCTATATACGGTATATTATTGTTCTATCAAAATTCATTATTGTTAAAATTTGTTTACAATGATATGAATGTCTGAATTCATGTTTACTGTGTATACACGGACTTCCTGTATACCCTACCTGTGCGTAATATTATGTGGTATTACATAATTAGGTACATGACAAGGGAGAAGATTGGCACGTGCGCTATACACACTCCAAGGTGGGATATCATGAACCAGAACCACAAAATCAGAATTAGTAAATATTTACATATCTGATTAAATAAATGAATTTTAAGAAAATATGGATGAAGGAAATTCCGAATTTAATACAAATGCATGTTTATCAAACTATTGAAAAGATCGTCAATTTACATGTATACAACATACCACACAAACTATTTACGCTCCAGAGCTGCAAATAATTTTTTTTCAGTTCTTCCTCCTCAGATAAATATTGTAGAAATTGTTAAAATGGTTAGTATTGTAGAAATTGTTATAATGGTTGCACAATCTGAATCATGGTTTCCGTGGTTATTTCTTTCTTGTCTAAGATTTGGGTCTTGGACATATCTAGTTTTAAAATTCATAAAACATTTCTTTTTTAATTAATTTGTTTTACATACATCAGCTTCAATGTTTATAAAAGTAAGTATTTACGTCTTCTTAGACGAACAGAAAATATAAGGAATATAAAATATTGTAAAGTAGGAGATATCTCCTTTAATATTACTGCAAATCTCGTGTGTAGATTTTTATAAATAATTATCAAAATTTTTTTCTTTTTTTGATTTGTTTATAATTAATTAAATGACAACCAAATAATTTATTAAAGTCATATATTGTTTTTTTAAAATAGTACATAATAAAAGAAACAACACCGCGGGCGTGTAGATTTTCTCGGCAGGCGTGCTCTAAGACGGAAGCAAATTATAAAACGAATAAAGCATCGGACATGTGCTTTTTAAATTATTTTTGTTTGGTAATACATTAAGTAAATAGTCCATTAAATTAATATATGTAATAAAATTAACTTTAGTCAATAAATAACAAGGCAGGCATATAGATTTTCTCGGCAGGCGTATTTTCCCCTGGCAGGCGTATTTTAGACTGCATAAAAGTTCTCAGATATTATTGACACCTAGAGGACAACATTTAAGTTTAAAGTAGCAAATGTACGTATATTTAATTGACCTTGAAATACTTCGGAAGTACTGCATGAACCCCCCCCCCCTTTCCAATTTAATAACATCATTTTTTTTTCACACAAATTTTGACTGGGGGCGCTTTGACCAAAAACAGGGGGCGGTTTAGAAACTACGTTTTCCTATAAAAATATGTCAAAATATGTCAGGGGGCTCTTTGACCAAAATCAGGGGGCGGTTTAGAAGCTATGTTTTTCTATCAAAATATGTCAGGGGGCGCTTTGACCAAAAACAGGGGGTGGTTTAGAAACTATACATACGTTTTCCTATCAAAATATGTCAGGGGGCGCTTTGACCAAAATCAAGGGGCGCATTGACCAAAATCAGGGGGCGGTTTAGAAACTACGTTTTCCTATTAAAATATGTTAGGGGGCGCTTTGACCAAAATCAGGGGGCGGTTTGACCAAAATCAGGGGACGCTTTGACCAAAATCAGGGGGCGGTTTTTGTAGTATCATATTTCTATAAAATATGTCAGGGGGCGCTTTGACCAAAATCTGGGGACATTTTGACCAAAATCATGGTACGCTTTGACCAAAATCTGGGAACGCTTTGACCGGGGCGGTTTTCATTGGGAACGGTTTGACTGGATTTCCCATAAAGATAGGACTCTCATATTATACTTGTATATGTATATTACCTGTGAAGAGAGTTTTCCAAATACTTACTGATTTTTGGTCCCTTGACCTTGAAGTTTTACGTACTTTTCAAAAATATTATTTTTCCCTTACAACTTTTGATTGAGAAGAGATGGGGCTTTCATATTCAACATGTACATTACTTGTTATGTTATGTAATAAGATGTTTTCGAGCATGCTTGATTTTTTTTACCGTTGACCTTCATGTTTGACCTAATTTTCAAATGATTTAACTTTGGAGATTATTTTAGGATGACATATGATAGGGCATCCATATTTGACACAATATGTCATATTTGCGATTATTAGCATCCCATCAACTACTTCTAAAGATACCGAAAGCAGGGAACCATAATTTTTTGAGTTTGCTTGTTTTGACTTTCTTTCTGACCTTGCCCTTGGAGTGGAGCGATTATTTGGGGATTTTGACGATTTTTTTCATATTGTACACATGATGAATATGTGTAATAAATATAATTTGTGAAAAAAAATGTCCAAAAAGCCCCGGGGTTGAATATCGGGGAGGGGTGTCCTGTCCACAAGTACCTTTGATGCCGGTAAGTAGCTTTAGTGAGTTTATTCTTAACCCCCAATCCCATGATGGCATGCAGAGGTTTTGCGAGATAAGCCACAAAGAATCAAAGTTCTCTTTATAAACACCAACCAATCTAGTGTGTATTGCTGATAAATCGTACGAGAATTATGGTAAATACTGAGTATATAAAAATGATGATTTTGTCAAGACTTGGTCAGGTACAACTTCTATCAATTCAAGTATTGATTTTATTGGGTCACATTGTTCAAGTTCTGATTTAAATCGAACCCAATAACAAGATAAATGTACATGGTTCGGGTCGTGTTTGCTTTAGATCCACAATTTGGGATTTAAGTTGTTTTAAAATTCAGCGATGATATCTTGTTACCATATTATAAAGCTTTGATTTAATTCAGTTAATCGAGACGTATCTGAATATACATTCGATTTGTCACTTAAATGAATTGAACAATTGATAAAGTATAGTTTTTGGTACACTGAATTACGTGTGGAAAATAGTCCCATCGATCCTTTATTGAACAGGTAAGTAAAATCATTCAGCGCTGCGTCCAATAGAATGCATTTTCCCGTTGAGGCGTTTTAAACAGCTTTTACTTTCGGAGTGAATGCATTCATTAACTAACAGCCATTTAACTCGATCATTTCAGAATTCAAAGTATGTTCTCAAACTCGGGATAAAGTGAACATCGTGATGCCCCCCGCTTGGTCGGAGTATATCACCAATGTCTTGATTGAGAGTGGATACGTATCTCGGGCTGCTGTTGTGGGCGCTGATGGGCGTCGATGGGCAACATCGCCCACTTTAGAACTATCTTCTGCGGAGATCCAAGCTATCGCGCGTGGATTTGTGGAACCATCCAGTCTCCGACTAGATGGGATATTTCTGTGTGGTAAGCCGTACACGTGTACGCGGATGGACAGTGTGGTGATGGTGGGGCGTGAGGGCGCCACAGGGTCGGGGTGTATCGTGTATCGATGTAGAAACGCTTTAGTGATTGGTGTGTATGAAGATGGTGTACATCCTGGAGGGTGCTATAACATGATATGTAAAGTAGGCGACTACCTCAGGGAGCAAGGAATCTAAAAAATATTTTGTTCTTCGTAAAAAATTGGAATTAAAGAAAGTTGAGTCTACAACGAAATTCGGAGAAATCGACCCGTTTTCCATGCTACAAACTCAGAAAATAGACAAATAGGTGTAGTTGCATACTTGGAAAAAGAGGAAGACCATGGCATTTCGATAAATTAACAAAGTATACATACGTAGTGTTTAATTGGTAAAATGGATCGACTGTGTTTGTGTAACAGCGTGAGAAAGTTATCTTAAACCACAAAAGAGTCCATAGACAATGAAATACCGCCTTAAACGATCTTTAGAAATGTTTTAAATTGGATTACAATGATTCTTTTAAAAGTCGATTTACTTTGTTCAAGCGAGTACAGGGTATTACGGATTTGTTATTTTTAAATGTAATAAATGAGCTTATATTTCTGAATCAGCCTGTTGTCTGATTAATAAAGTTGATTTTACCTCGTAACAAATGGCTGAGTTTTGATTTGAAATTAAATTCTTCTGACGGATGTCACTGAAACGTTATGGAATGAATTAGTCTAGTGCTGTAGAGGGTCATCGTCCGTTGAACCAGTAACGAACAAAGGGAGCATGTTAAATATGTTTGAGGTCCTTTTTAATGGTTAATATTAGAGGCATCTAATTTTTACTCATTTATCTCAGATTTACAGATCTTTTTTATACCCCCGTAATTGAAAATTCGGGGTATATATTTTGACCTCTCCATCCGTCTGTCTGTATTTCTGTTTTTCCGCAAAAACTTTAACCTTGCCCAAAACTTTTCAACCTTAATGGGTATAAATATTGTTTTTCCTTTTGGCCTTGACCTAAGAGTTTGATCCACTTTTTAAAAACTTTAACTTTGGCCATAACTTTTGAACAGCACTATGGCTTTCATATTTCAAAGGTGTATTCCTTGCGACAAGACCTTCCGTTTGATACCAAGAATTTGACCTTTGGCATTTGACTAGCATTTGAGAAACTTCGACCATAGCCATAAGCTGCCATACAGGGACATCAGTGTTTCAAAGACACATCTTGTTCTTCTTTAATTTTTTTTTTATTTACCTGAGCTAAAAGCTCATGTGAGCTTTATTGATCACATTTTGTCAGGCGTGCGTTTGTTAACTTTTTTTCATTTTTAGGTCACCCGTGTCACTCAGGTGACCTATTGCTATCCGTTTTTGCCCGTCGTCGTTCGTTAACATTTAAACATTTTCAAAATCCTTCTCTGAAACCGCTTAACCAATTTCAACCAATTTTGGTATATAGCATCTATGGGTAAAGGGGAACAAAAATGTTGAATTTCATGGTCCCTGCCCCCCTGGGGCCTGAGGGATGGGGCTAAAACCACTAAAACTAAAACAATCTTTAAAAATCTTTACTCCTGGACATCAAGTAGTCGAACTGTTGGTGCATTGAGCCCTCTACCAAAATTGTGAAATCCATGGCCCCAGGATCAAGGGTTCTGGTGTTAGGGCGGGGATATATAGATCATATAGTGAAAGTGCATTATTTCTTTGGAAATCTTCTTCTATATACTCCTGAGTAATAAACAAACCAACTAAGTACATAGTTATGATAAACAAGAGTGCCTCTTTGATCAAAAATTTTGAAATTCATGGCCCCAGGGTCAGGGGTTCTGTTGTTAGGGCGGGGCTCTATCGATCAAAGGTGAAAGTGCATTATTTCTTTGAAAATCTTCTCTACTACTGGGTAATAAACAAACTAAGTACATAGTTATGATGAGCATATTAAAGTACCTCTTCAAAAATTATGAATTTCATGGTCCCAAGGTCAGGGGTTCTGGTGTTAAGGTAGATCTCTTTTATTTATCTCTGCGTGCGCATTTTACCTACTTAAATTTTTTATGTAAAAGTTAAATCGAAAAGTTCAAAGACACTGATTTGAACGCGTATAATTTGGGATCAAGATTTAAATCATTCTTCCGATAGATCTACAGAGAGGTCGATATATGAACCCCCCTTAGCTATTAAAGTATTGACAATTTCAAATAGAATTACAGCCATTAATCACATTGAGAGTTGTCTTTCCTATGAAAGGGTCAATTAACCTTAACGCAATCACATAAAAATCAAGATCAAATAGGATAATTCCTTATATTATTGCTCTACTAACTAGGTCTCAAAATAGAGTTTGAGGCTTTTTCGTGCAAAATCTTCATGATGTGCATCTTATTATGATCTAGGATTCTTTGAAGTCTCTGAAATCCTAATGTAAATATAGCAAACGAGACAGGTAGGAGACAAAATTACCTATTGGTGTTTAGTAAATACCAGTAAGGACAATAGAAAGAGGATAATATTGAAGAAGCCCTCTACAGGATAACTGAGAATTAAATACTTTTTTTAAGGTAATGTTTGTTACCCGTACAAGTACAAAAAATAAAAAAACAAAATTCCTTTTCTTGTTTTAGATAAATAAAGGAGCTTATTAGCATGATTTAAAGTTAGAAGTGATCTGTGATGTCTTTCAGTTATAACAGAAGCTTTTAACATTATGAATTATATATAACAACTGAAGTAATCAAGTCTAGGCCTACAGTGTTTTTAAACTGAAAACGTTTGACAGAATACTGTTTACAGTGTTATTTTCGCCCCGTATTATTTTCGCCCTTTCACACTTGCAAACAATTTTGCCCCGTTTTGAAAGTAAAACGGGGCGAAAATTTCCCTGTCTCCAAGAAATATGCAATATCAAGATAACCATATACATGTATGCTAAATCAAAAGCGTTTGAAAAAGATGACACACAAGCAACCAACATTATTTTATTAATATTATTTTTAAATATCTCCAACCTGTATAATCAACAAAGGTAGAGGGTTCATTTTCTTTCATTAAAAAAAAATATATATTAGATGTCAAGTGCTTGTGTGATGCCATTATTCATAAAAGTAGTGGTACAGTGAAAACTGTCAATTCTAACACCTGTGCAACCTGACACAATGTTAATTATTCCAACATTAAATTTCTTTCCCATGTTACTATTTACCATGGGTTTTTTTTCAGTATTTAAAACGGCACACTGTCTGCTTCCACACAAAATTCGTCTCCCAGTGCATGTTGGATTAAACAGGGTTCAGTGCTGTAGCAGTGTGTTTTTACAGCTGAACCATTCGTGAAAGGAATTTGTCTGCCATATTTAATTGTTCACTCACTACATCTGATTTCCCCTATGTAAAGTTGCTCACTTTGTCACTGTTTGAACAGTATTTTCAGTAGTTACCGGTGTGGACTGACGTATGCTACACAGCATTTGGTAGTGAGAAAAAAATAACTGTGTACTTCTAATGCAGGATAGTAAGAATAAAGAAACTTGCAACATTTGCATAGGTCAGTGCAGTATACAAATAATGGTAATCATTCAAATGTAATTATAAACAAGGGAAATGTCAGATAACTAGCATGAACACATGTTGCCATTCCACACAGATACCCATGACATTGAACTGGTCAGGTGCAACAAATGCGAACATATACCGGTGCTGATATCTTAGATAGTATTATTGAAAATGGCATATTTACGAGTCGTGTTCAGCTTTATTTCTTAAGACATCAAGTGGCTAATAAACAGAAAACTATTACACGTACCTTGAAAGCAACAAAAGTTACATTCAGATGTCAAAATTATTTTTATTGCCTGTCATAAGTGGTTCTTACATACAACAGCATACTTTATAGATGACATAATCAGGTATACATATAACAAAGGAATCAGATTTCAATTACAAAATATACTGATAATATTAAAGAAACAATTATAGACCAAACATACTATGCACTTTCATGGGAAAAATCTACTTTGTTTTTTAATTGTAGATTCGATTCATGTTATTTGCTCTCCCCAAATAACCTTTTATATACAGGTATGTTAAAAAAAAACTTCAAAAAATCAAATGTATGCTTCCTGCATTTCAATTTTAGTGAAATTACACAAAAATGCTGTTTTTAATCAATTATCTAATACATGTATAATATTTTGAAGTCTTTAATACAATGGGACAAGAAGGTAACTATATACTAATAATTTCCTTCTGTATCAAGAATGTGATTTTTTTTCTCAAGTATGTTCAACTCTACAATTACATGTTTTTTTATAAAAAAAAATTACTTGATTAAAAATCAAAAAACAGAATTACAACTTTCCAAGAAGCATATTTTTGTACAAATTTTCTTTTCAATCAGACAAAAAGGGGGAGTAGAATTTTAGCTCAAATGGATAGTTCAAAAATTGGTAACTATGGTAACACCATTAACCAAAAATAACACTTAGTTGATTTTTTTTTTGTAATTTTGATTTAGTCCAAATTTAAATTAGATAAAAATTAAAGTCAAACATCTCTATCTCAAACTCAGTGGACTAAAAAAAATGGGGAGACAACCAATATTAAATGTCCAAGGATTTTACAATTAAAAAAAAAATCTGCATTGAATTACATACATGTGATTGGTTTTTAATATTCTTCATATCCTATATTACATAAACAAATGATTTAAAGATACAAACAATGAAATAAAAATGTTTTCTTGTACATATTTTAACATAAAAAGGGGTTAAATAACTAAAAATCAAAAATACAATAGTACCCTCACATCTTACATCAGAATCCACCTTTCATCATGCACACATATTACAAAAAAAAATCATACTTGATCATTCACACAGTCCTATAAAAAAGGTTATGAAGATAATGAAAGTAGAGGAGAAAAAAAATCAGAAAATGTCTGCCAGCACTACTGCCATCTACATGTCATCATCCATTCAATTCGTTGTGTCCATCAATGTCATTAGGGTGTGAAGGAGATCAGGGTACCTGTAGCCACTTCAGATGACATTCCTTTAGATGGAGTCTCCTGCAGATCTGGTGGGGTGTAGAGTAAGCTTGGTCTCTGAAATACAAAAAGTAATAATCATTTAGAGGATATTCTCCCATTACTAGCAGTTGGACAAGACGAATGCTGCATGAATTACCAATGTAGAATTTCCTATCATGTGAGATTAAGTGAGAAATATTTATTTACATTGATTTATCTACATCATAGCATATAATACAGCATTCATGCAGAGACAAAAAAAAAATACACATAAAAATGTACATGGTCCAAAGTTTATCTTTTACAGTATAATATTTTACAGTATAATATCTATATCATAATTTAAAGACTAAAAATTTTATCTTTCCATAACAAATGCTATAAAAATCTAAAGGAGGAAAAGAAGCATTCATTCTGTATGAGATCCATTTAGGATAGAAATATTCATTTTTTTTTTAAATCATATTTGGGAGCTCATTAAGCCTCATCTTAGACAACAAAACTGATCCCTTCTGGTTTTTGTTCCTATAATTCATTACTTGCATCATACATAGCATTTACTTTTGCCTTCATTTTAAAACAAGAACTTTCTTATACAAACATGTAAGACACCCCAAAAGGTTGTAGTAATTACAAAGTCGTAGTTAAATGAAGAGACACTCACTGATCGTGTAGACCTTGTTACTGGAGTGAAGGCCACATTAAGACTGGAGAACTTGGAGCCTGTGTCACTCTGACTGTCTGAGTCTGAATCTGGGTCATCAACTACAACAAACATTAAAACATAAGTCAGAAATAAATAACACTGTTTACTAGCACTGTTGTAAGAATCCGGTCCTTTGTACACTCTGTAGAGAGGTGGTACACACCTAATGATCTGTGAGGGGTGGGAGGGTGTCTTAGACAGGATTTGTCTTTCTCTGGCAGTGGACTACAAAATGACACACTCCTCCTGGCAGATCTTCTCCTGGACTGTTTCAGTGTAGTCTTCAGAGCTTTCCCACCTACACGATAAAATAAGTCAGGATATTTTCAAATAAAACCTTGATTCTGACATGTCAAGAAATGTTGGATCACAATTTTGTTGTCACAATTTCAGTGGTAGTCTCAATTACATGCCATATTTATCTATTGTCACCCTAGTCAATCAATGATTATATTATTCATAAAATAATATATAATGTAAAGATATATTCCCGCCCTCATGATAGTCAAATGTAATAGGTAACCAGAAGTCTCTGATGAGACTGTAGGTCTACTGGTCTGTACAAATAACAAAGGAAAAGTAGCGCTTGGATTTGAAACTTTGCAAAAGGCAGCAATAAATAGAAATATGTTTCTTAATGTAGTCTACTTGTGTGCCAAGTTATATTGAAATCAGACCAAAACTGTAGGAGGAGTAGTGTATTAAAGGAATTTCACAGAAATTTCTATTTTTAGTAACCATGGCAACACTGTTCATCGAAATCAAAAACCAATGCACTAAATTATGTATCTTAGTGTAGTCTACTTGTTAACAAGTTATATTGACATCAGAGCAAAACTGTAGGAGTAGCATTTTGAAAAATTGTTTACAGACAGACGGACGGACAGACAGCTAGACAGGCGGATGGACAACAGACACCTTGCTATCACATAAGCTCTTCTAGTCTTTGACCAGTAGAGCTAATAATAGACATATTTTATGGATTGAAAACAAATAAAGGGCAATTTTTTCTCTCAGTGACACCACAAGCTATTGGGATTTTCCAATATACATGTATTTTGTAAAAGAGGTCAATAATGCACAAAATTTTCGGTTTTGACTACAGTACTCATAGAGCACAAACTTGCATGGAGCTACATTCACATTATTTTAATGATATTAGTTTACAAATAAAATTCTACACATCAAATCTGAAGGTAATTCAAAGGCAGACCCAATAATTTTGGGCATAAAAAGTACCTCTCCTTGAAAATCTTTTAAAAGATATTAAAAATCTTTTAAAAGAACACCTCATAATTTCTTAATACAGAACTATGACTGGGCGAATTTAAAGGAAAGGAAAATAAGCAAAATTGTTCACAAGTTCAAAAGGGCGAAAATATTTTAACATTAAAAAGCCCCCTGAAAAATTTTAACCCTGTATACAGTATTTCAAATAAAATTCTACACATCATATCTGAAGGTAATTCAAAGGCAGACCCAATAATTTTGGGCATAAAAAGTACCATATTCTTTCAAAATCTTTTAAAAGAATCTTGATATCAAGACTTTTTTATCTTAATACTGTGTTTTGAGAATGTTGCTTGGTGTCATTCTATACCCGAGCTGAGACGAGAATGATCATCTTCCTCCACACTGAAGTAACTGTCCATCACACTGACCGGGCTCTCGGTCTCCTCTGGGATGGGCTGAGAGGGCTGTAGGTACTTAGAGAAGCTCTCATCAGCGGGAGACTCAGGCTTCACTGGCTCTTCAACAAAGGACACTGATTTCCTCTTCATATTGATGGATCTCCTAAAAATTTACGGATAATTGTCAATTGACTCAAAAAATTACTTTACTGAATTATCAAGTCCTTTCTAAAAACAGCATAAAACACTATTAAAGACAAGAACCTGAGTGATTGTCTTCTTGGTCTTGGTGTCTCGGTTTTTTCCTCTGTTTGGTTTCCGGAGGGAGTGGCCTTCAGAAGGCTCCGTGTGAAGCGAGGCTGAGGGGTAGAATCCTGCAGAAGAGGACTGGGTATAACAGGGACATAGCTCTGTCTTTTGGGGGTTCTAATCATAGCTACATCCTCCACCAGGATAGCAGGGGGCTTATCCTGAACCACTGCTGGCTGAGATGTACTGTCCTCCATTGGTTCAATTTCCTCTCCTGATTTTGGCTGAAGGGGCATGGGCAACTCCTCCTTTGGTTTGGGTGACTCAACTGACTTTGGCTTGGGTGAACCAGCTGTAAAAATAAGTTATGTATGAATAAAATTTTTCTTCAGGATTCAATTTTGGCTCTTTTCTTGAAATTCTTGTGGTCCCTTTTTGAATATTTGATCAACTGAGAGCTCACTGCCTAACAGCTATCCTTCTGAGTAAAATCAGTTTTTATGGACAATTCATAAAATTTGTGTCTTGCTGAAAATCCCCCCCCACTTCCCTGATTTATTGGAATAATGCAGATGACACAATCTAGTAATACAAGTACTTTTCATCAGTTTTTTTATGAAATATAGATAAATGAAGGAAATAGGCTTGACGCAGATGCTAGGATGCTGTATATACATGTGTCCATACCTTCACAGTGATAGGTGGGTTTCCTAATAGGACTGGTCACTTTGAAGAGACCCCAGTCATGTTCAATGGTTTGAGCAGGAGCGGTAGAGGCTTTCAGGCTAGCTTTAAAGGCAGCAAACTTAGACTTGACAGGTTTCTTAATCACTGGCTTGTTGACAACTTTTTTCTGTCAGATCGAAAATAAGACTTTTGATTGTAAATGTATACATACATGTTTAATGTATTGACCATTCTACCTGTATTTATAGATTACAAATATATCAGGGCTCTCGATTCTCTCAAACTGGGGCCGATATTCGGCCCCGTTCCCAATGAAAAAAGGTATCTTTTTTCCCAAAAGAAAGGTATAAATTTCCCAATTTTATAACAAAATATAATTAAAAATAAAAGTTCATGACTATCACTCAGAAAGACAAATAATAGCAATATCAACACTCAAAGATAGTTATGACAAAGCTAAATAATGTACTTTCATAAATAACCTATGTACCCATGTTTGTTTTGTTTAACTGTTTTAATTAAAAACAAGAGTTAAATTTATGACAAAATGCTAGAAAAGTAAAATTTGAGGATTTTTTTGAATGAATATAGGTCATCCAAATTTTCCCAAAATGATGAGATAATTTTCCCAATTTGAGAGGCCCCGACCCAGTCCCAAAAAGTGGTGTGAGAGTCCTGTATATATACTGTAGATTGGCAAATAATCACGATGGTTTTAATTTCACTATGTTCGCGATTTGTAATTTTTCCGCGAAATTAAACCCATCGTGAATGCTATCATTGGTAATTGGTAAACGTTTAAATGCGTATACGCAATTACAATAAATTTCTAGGAGCGTGAAATTAAAACCATCGCGATTAGTAGTTTTCAAGAAATCGTGAAATTTTAACACCGTGGAATTAAAACAACTTACAGTATCCTTTTTAGCTTCACATGCATATGATATTTAGTTTAAAATGTAAATGACATACTTTGACAACTTTTTTGACTAGTTCTGGGGATTTCTTCACCCATCCTGATTCCTTTCGCTCTTGTAAATCTTCAAATTTCTTATCTACATCTTCTACCTGTGATCAAAAGTAACAAAAAACATTGACTCAAATAAATTATTATACATGTATCTCCAATAATAAAAAATTCTATCAGTTTTGTAATATTAACTTGTAGTCTTAGCTCAAAAACATTGAAAACAGAGCAGTTTTTACTAAAGGAAAACATCTATTAATTCTTGTCAGGCCAAAAATTATGAGCGGATTAAGTACCTGAAAGTAAATCATATCCCAGAACCCCTGTAGGTCGGTACAAGTTGTCTCCTTCTCACCGGTCTTAAATTCACAGTTGTCAACTAAGCCTGTGAACTGTTTGAATCTTTGAGCTATCAACAGCTGGGCTTGTCCTATCACTGTGCGGATCTGTCCTTGCACTGAAATAAGAGTATAGCATTATAAGAACAAAATCAAAAGAAACATATTATTATCCATCAGTATTATGTTCTACAAGTGAACTGTTCTGATTAAGTTAATACCCTCTTCTGAGAGATCTGGGGTGTTGATTCCTTCCCACTTCTCACTCAAGGCATTAAGCCTGTTAGTCTCTGATGACAAAAGATTTCTGAAGTACTTTACATCATGTTCTGGTTCTTGTTTTCCTTCTGAAAAGCAAAATAAAAGGATTTTTGAATTTTGGAAAAAGTGAAAAGTAAGGTCCTGCTGTCAAAAGGCATCACAGTGCAACAGTCCAAATAAAATTTTGGAATAGTCACAAACATACCCATTATTAAACAGTACTGTTATATCATTCATTTGAAAATTAAGAATTGAAGAGAAATTTTACCTGTACTATTAATTCCAGACGTAGACTCTTGTAATGGTACCACTGTATCGGCAGCCATTTCATCTGTGTCCATAGATTCTACCCCCTTCTTCTCCAGTGTTGATTCCTCGGTATTCATTTCTTTGGCACTTGATTCTAAGGTCTCTTCAACTGCTGCAACATCTTCATCAGTCAATACAGAGGAGTTCAGGTTTGCCATGATGACCTTGGAAATATCTAGGTCACTTTTGATGTCCTCTTTTGGTGGCAGGTCAAGGTCATCAAGATCAAGCTCCAAGTCTAAAGATGGAATTTTTGCTGCAAGACAATTTACACTATCAATTTACATGTGCTCTTTACAATTTCTTAAATCATAGTGGTATTTTTAAAATCATGTAATTCTTATTATTTTAAAATTGTTTACTTACACACTGGAGACTTTTGTTTGGGAGTCTTTCTAGTCATTTCAATCATTGGACTGCTCTTCAGAATCTCCACCCTATATAAGGTAATAAACAAAATTTCTTTTAAAATTCCTTTCTTTGTAACCAGCATTAAATCAAGATCTCCCACTTGTCTTAATCATGAAATAATCTGCAGTATACTGCAAGTACTGACCATTCCTCAGGACTCCTATGCACATGGAGGGTATGCCTTCTCTGCTTTGGCTTGGTACGTTTAGCAGACATGGACTCTGACGGGAGCTTGAAGCCGTCCACCACAGCCACAGAGCGCCGAGTGACTTGCTTTGGTTTAGAGTTTTCTTTGTTCCCTGCTGTCAAATCTTCTGGGATTTCAGCAAAATCTGGTCTCATTCTGATGGATCGTCTGGATTTTCTCTTTGGCGCTGGAGATGAATTTTCCTCTGCAAACACCTCATTGCTCTCTTCCAATTCAGATGCCAGTTCTTTTGTATTATCAGAAATTCCATTTTCCAAGTTAACTGAAACTCTAGATTTTCTTCTTGCTTTTACTGATGGTTTTTCCTCAACTATCTCCTTCTCAGTATTCTTACTTGAAATCTCTTTGACATCTTCAGAAAGTGTACATGGTGTTTTAATAGACCGTCTTGATTTTCTTTTTGGCACTGAGGGTGATGATTTGGGCTCATTTAAACTATCATTGATATCCTCTGTAACTTCAACTGTCAGACTATGATTCGTGAGTTTTACAGACCTAGTGGAACCCAATTCATCATTATCCTGTTGATCACAAGTTTCTGCTGATTCCACCTCATTGTCTTTGGTCATTTCAGTATCTTCCATAACCTGATCTGTGCTATCACTTGTTTCTTTCTGCTGCTGCTCTGGTGAATTAATCACGTCCACTTTAACGTTTCCACCAGGTTTAACACTGACAGACCTTCGTGACTTTCTCCTTTTTGTCGTACTTTCTTCATCCCGACTGTGGGATCTTTTTCTGGACCGAGACCGGGAGGGGAGCTCTCTGCTTGAAGACCTCTTCCTTGATTCTGGCTTAGGACCAGCACTCAGCGCATTACTTACAGACTTTCTTGAGCGAGGAGTTTTTTCCATTGATTTCCTGGACTTAGATGGAGTTTCTACCTCTTTGGCAGTTGACTTTCTTGAAGTAGGTTTTGTTTCAATTGCAGACGACTTTTCTACAGAATTCAGAGATTCATTTTTCTGTGACACAGATTTTGTTTGAGAGCGTGTTTGTCTTCTGTTTCTAGTTGAGTCAGTGGGGACATTCGCAACATTATCATCCTTCGAGCTTTTGTTTCCTGTAAAAAAAAGTTCATACAAAATACAATTTTCCCCCCCAAAATGGATTATCCATGTCAGATGAACATTGTCAAAACATTAAAATGGACATGTACAAAGTACACAAATTTCATATGAAAACTTGTGAACTATAAGCATGATAAGTGAGGGAAAAAAATTTCACTTTACCATTAGGCCATAATAAATAAATTGCTAGATTTTCATCCGAATTTTTTTAAAAATCGAGGCGGGCGGGCGGCTTTTATTTTATATTTTTTCATTTTTGCAGATTTTTTATTGACCTGGTCAATCGGTGTAATTTTATCTACAATACCCGAATAAAAGTCATAGTAAAGGTTCAATTATCTCTTACTTCACAGCATCACCAACCTTTTTCAACCAATGACCCTTGTTTAAAATATACAGGCATGTATTACAGCAATTACCATCTTTTCAGCTGTCAAAATCAAATTTAAAACGAAAGTAGAATGGTACATGAATATACCGATCCCGATCAGAATTAAGACGAAGAAAAACAGAAATAAAAAATATCGAGGCGGGGGT
This sequence comes from Saccostrea cuccullata, assembly GCF_032062105.1. Taxonomy (NCBI): domain Eukaryota; kingdom Metazoa; phylum Mollusca; class Bivalvia; order Ostreida; family Ostreidae; genus Saccostrea; species Saccostrea cuccullata. Next base: position 58,749 of record NW_026923278.1, on the reverse strand, counting down.
ATAAAATTGGGGCGGGCGGGGATGAGAATCTAGGAATATTTTTATTATGGCCTTACAGTTAACTATTGTTTAATTATAAAACAGAAGTGAGTAAAGCATGATATAATTAAATCAAATCAAACCCTGTGATTGTGCTACAGTTCTAAAATACCTGTCTTCTCCTCATCAGAAAGTGCCACACTTGCAGTTCGTGTTTTCTTTGGTGTTGAACATCTGAAAAAGCAAAACTAATGTAAGATTTCATGTAACAAGATGTCAATAAAATATAGTGGTCACCTGAATCAGAGTACGACAAGTTTCTCAGTTAACATGAACATTTGACATTATTTCAATTGAGAATAGGATTTTAATGACCCCAACATTTTTTGATTTTTTTGTTGACCTCCCCTTAGAAATGGACTTGGTCTCTCATTTAATTGAAATTCTTAAATACAGCACTAAAATAAACAAAATTATATATTTATTCTGAGATGAACATTAATAGAACAAACCTTCCTGGATCAGTAGAAGAAAATACAGCTGTCTCATCTGGATTGTTGGAGTACAGAAAGTTTTCTGAACTTGTGGGGCTGAGAGGTTTGAAGACAAAAGAGACCAAGTTGTTTGGAGCCGTGAAAGTAAACTCCTCAGGGGCAAATGACATTCCTCTGGCTGTAGACACCTTGGTCAGATCAACTGTTGCCTTGTCTACACCTCCTTGAGCACTCTTCTTGACAGGGGCTTTCTTATCTTTACTTTTCTTAACACTGGTCTGTGCAGGCTGGGTTGTTTTACCTGTAATCAAATAACACACATAAAAATAATTGCCTCATTTTAATGTTTACAATTTTACAAAGGCTACTTCTCTGTTCTATGATTGGAAGGTCGATTTCATGATTGTTTGATTTTCCCTTTGGCAAAAAGGAAAACAATTGCATAGCGCTACATAAACTTTTTGTACCTAGAAAACCTTTCAAATGTGACTTCTTTTACTTTTAGTTAACCTAATTCAATTAAATGTTAAATTTTATGCCCATATTGGTTTAGGAAAGATAAGTGTTAGAGAGAAAACTCTTTTTCACCTAGTAATAACTGTCGGTGAGTTTTGAAATATTAAACTGAAAATGCTTTTATCTTAACAATTGGAAATACGGAGGATTTCCAATTAAGTGTACTTAAAAAAAAGATTCAGCAACTGAATAGATAATTAATAAATTTTAAGTTGATTTCAGAATTTGTAGTTCAAACAAATGCTTTTATACCTGCTCTCTGATTGGTTGTCCTTGTTACTCTTTCTGTCACTGGTTTATTTGGTCCCTACATAGAAATGGAAAAAGCAAAAATTATTTAGTAACGATATTAGCATTACACATATTTTAATTTGTGATTTGAATATACATGTATTATCCTAGTGATGCATTTAAACTTAAGGCCATACCAATTTCTAATATAGTTCGTCGGATTCGCCGCTTCTATTTCTAACAAATCCAAATTATAATATTAAAAAAATAAATTTCGCGCGCGCGTCCAAAAATATCCGATTTAATTTTTTTCTCGACTTTTTACACAAAACGCATAGAAGACTTGGAAATTTGTATAACAGAAGCGCGGGATTTAGTGTTTGTTTGCACTTTTTAGCAGACTGTGAAGTTTTGCAAGACGCTCGTGTAACTGTTTGTATGTACTAGGGGTGAGCAATTAGCACATCCAAACAACCGGGGCTACCATTTTTGGGGATCAGGCTAGGTGTTTTCTGCAAGGAGGTAGCACGTCGGGCTAGTAAAAAACATAACTACACACGCAATGCAACAATGACAAGAACAATTGGTATTTTCACTTGTATTTATTATAAAATTCCCAACCAGTGAAAATTTTCCAGACAACGTGCTCCTATTGTCAATAAATCTTGATAATCTTATCTGTTTTGTAGTTCTATCTGACTTAATTACTTAAAATAATTATTTTAATATGAAATTTCCATTTATGGTAAATACATGCTATCTCATTAAATTATTTACGATTATCCAATGAACTGAAAGATAAGTGTTTTATGACTCACATAAAATATATTTCCAGTGTATTTAATGATTTAAGATGAAAACAAAATGATTTTGATTTTATTTTAAATGAGCTAGTGCAATGATCAAGAAAAAGGGAAGATAATTCATTTAAATTAATTTATTTTTTTTTTCATAACAATTTATGCATGATTAATATTGATAGTGAGAACTTTTAACTTTAATTTTAAAAAGAAAGACCCCAGTACCCTGACTTTTTCAGATTAATTTCTTCTCCATTTATATTTTTTAATAACTTTTTACTAGGGGCTATTAAGAAATCACTTGCCTGTGGAAAAGTACTTGATTTTTTTCTCATTGAACATGTGTGCTAAAAAAAATTTTTGCCATTATATTAATTATATTCGTCGTGCATAATTTTGAAAACTGAACATGCATTTACCCCGCCATGGGGTAGAATTAAAAGGGTGCAGCTTACAGAATGAAAAATGTTGTGTATTCAAAATTATGATTCAAAAACCTAAAATTTTTTATTCTTTGCGTGTTAACAAAATTTTATCGTTAGAAAGATTTCTTTTCAAAATCGATCACTATTAAATTATCTTCACATTTTCATTACGTATATATACAAATTTTCTGACGCTAGAGGAACTTCAAGGGATTAATTCTCTCATCAATTTCTGTACAACTTCGTGCGGAATTGTTTTTATACATAGTACAAAATAAAACATCTTTTAATAACTATGTTATGCCGTTTATTAGTGCTGAATATTTTTTAGGATTATATCCCATTTCTTAAAAAAATATATTTAAATCCACATTTCAGAGTGTTCACATTCCAATTATTTAACTTCAAATATATTTGCAGACAGGGTTAATTAATCTCAATGTGGACGCGGATTTTCTTCAGGAGGAAAGCTAATTTATGACATACAGATAACTGAATGGACGATATCTCTCTTTGCCAATTCATAGTAACAAACAGCAGTGAAAATAGAAAAGAAATATTTTATTATGTTAATGTTTTAATAATCTACTTTCAATTAATTTTTGAAATATTCAAACATTGCCCGTTTTCTTATGCTGCGTGTATACTCTGCTAGAAGACTTGAAAGCGTTATGTATTTCTGCCTATTACCAGGTAATTGTTTTCAAAACATGCAAACTCAGATTATCAAGAAGCACAGGTAGCTGACCTGTCAGTCAGGTCAGAAGCTATTGTTTTTTAATGATTGACAGGCGGTAAATTATTGATCTTAAATCAGGTAGATTTAGGGGGCGTTAACATAAAATTGGGTGTTTAACCAAAAAAAAAAAATATATGCATGTAATATTTTACATCCCCAAAATCAAAAAAGATTGCTTTTTTTTAAATACAACTCTTCCTCCAACTGCCACCTAATAAAAGACATAAGTGTAATAAAACTCACCTTCTTTCTGGTTGAATCTTGTTTAGTTACAGATGAATTGCCATGTCTCTTTTGCACTGTTTCAAATTTGTTCACCTTAGTTTCTTTATTAAATGATTTAGCCTGGAGAGGCATTGTACTTGATTTAGTCTAAAATATAAACATAAATGAGTCTTTCTAAACAACTGATAAAATTGAAACATGAAGGTTTGCATAAAAAATCACAACAAACATTAAAATACTGTAATTGTACTTTTTCCCCAAGGGTCGTAATTCCATGGGAACAGGATTTCTATTCAATGCATGATTAGATAAATATCAAGACACCTTAGACTGTCACTGCACATGTATTTCTTTCATGCTCTAAGCATGATGTGAGACATATTCTGTGGAAAATTTGTGAATGTACATGCAAAAATTAATCCCACATGATGAAAAGTAAGTCTACAGAAGCTGAAAATTTGTAAAATAGCCATTACCTTGCTGGTCTCTGCAACACCCTTCTTAACTTTAGAAACTTCTAGATTATCGCTATACTCCATATGCTTTATGATAAATGGTCTTTTCTTTGCTTTTTCATGTGCTTCCATTTTCTTTTTCAATGCTTTTTCCTCTCTCCATTTCTTCAGTTTTGCTTTCATTTCATTTTGCTTTGTAGCTTTGTCAACTGTAAAAAGAAAATAATTTGAAAGCTGAGATAGTAAATTGGAAGCTGCAGAACTGTAGGTCTCTACTTGAGAAAATTCAGACAGATAAAGCAGATTCAGACAGATAAAGCAGATAGCTACAGATCCAAATTTTGAAAAACTCTTTGATTTATGCTGCTGTTTTTCGTACCTCAATTCGGGTATTATTTTCCCCTCCTTAGAAATGGTTTCTGATAATATACCATATATTTTACTCTTATTTTTGGACAAGTGTTTGTTCTTTAGAAGATATCTTATGCATGGTCTCCAACACGGACGTCAAAATGGTAATTTTGTATATCAACATTCCAAAAACATGAACGGTTGTTTGAGACCCTTGAATTTTAAAATAAAGTATCAAGAATAGTTGTAAAATACATGTTTGATTATAGAATACCATTATAAAAGCAGGGGGGAAACTTGTATATACAAAAAATGATACCCGAAGTGAGCAACAAAAAAGTGGCAACACATATAGAAGGTTTTTACAATACTTGGATCTGTAGCTCTCTGCTTTATCTGTGCAGCTAGTAAAATGGATGTTTGTCACTGTTAAATCAGCATAAATGGTAACCAAAAAAAAAACAAACAAACAAACACATTGAGAAGAAAGTTATCCCCATTTTAATACAAGGTTTTGTTATGCTCTGTGTGGCTCACTGAATAGTCCCAAAAATAGGCTCATTCATGATATTTCATGTGCCAGGAACACGTCAGAACCAGCGCCATCATGAAAACTGGAAATTTCAGCGTCTCAAATCGGAGCATATTTTTGATACTTGGAATTTAAATGCCAACCTCACAATTTATCAAAAGCACAATGCCTCTGGTACTCACTAATATCGATGAAAAGAAGACACTCCACATTTCAATACAGATCTTGCAAGATTTTTAAATACATTAAAAGACAACAAAACTTGACAGTATAAGATATTTTCACCAGACTGTATATTTTATAAATTAAGAATAAAAACAATGTTGGCCATAATTCTCACTTTTAACTTTAAGTGAAAGTTTACTATAAGTGAAAGAGCACCCGTAGAAATTGTTGGCAAAATAAAGGCATTGTACCAATGGTAAGATGTGAATTTAGCAATTAATTTGCTTCGCAAGTATGGGCATTGCAGACTGTAGCTCTACTGGTTTATATAAAACAAAGGAAGAGAAAAGTAGCAGTTGGGACTGTTTAAAACAGCAATAACTATAGGTACTGTGAGCAATGAGCTCACTAAATGGCCTCCCATAATGTCGATGTGTTGCTTTATATTGTTTTACGGTAATGTGTAAAAAATAACTCGTCCTATGAAATGTTATCCAGAAGCTTCTATTATGTGACGTCATAGGTAAACAAAAAATGGCAATGTCCATGTTTTGCTCTGGGAAACCTAAAATACGTGTCGAATAAAAAAGTAAAATAGGAGGTGCACGATGGCAATATGTAATAAAGATTCTGTGAAAGTTTCATTAAATTTCACTCAGTAGTATATTGCGGATAGAAAAGCGTAACAGACGGACGGACGGAAATCCCGATCACTATATACCCTCCCGCTTTTCAAGCAGGGGGTATAAAAATGATCCTTGCCGCTAATCAAAATAAAAACAGATGCATAGAATTATGTATCTTAGTATTATAGTCTACTTGTGTGCCAAGTTATATTGAAATTGGACCAAAACTGTAGGAGGAGTAGCATTTTGAACGAATTTTACAGAAATTTCTATTTTTAGTAACCAAGGCAACACCGTTCATCGAAATCAAAAACAAATGCATAGAATCATGTATCTTAGTGTAGTCTACTTGTGTGCCAAGTTATATTGAAATTGGATCAAAACTGTAGGAGAATTAGCATTTTGAAAGCATTTCACAGAAAGGACAAGTGCACTTAAGCAATGCTTAATGGGCCCTTTTTATGTACCATTTTACTTTAGAATATATAACCAAATCGTTCTCTTTTGGAAATAGTTATATACTAGTGTATATTTCTAATTAAAAAGCACGATAATCATCACCCAAATCAGCATGGATTTGAAACAATTGGCTATTTTTAAATGCCTATATGGACACCTTAAAAATCCGGAAAAGTCGTACCGAACCGTCTTTTAGTTTCGTTTATGTAAATCAAGGCGAAGCGATCTTGAACAATCTGATGGTGGATCATAGTCGGGCGCGTTTGTGGAATGTAACTTTTTTGTGCTATATCTGTTTTAAAAAAATTGAAAGAAGTTGTGTAGTTGCCTGTAGCCATAATAATCAAACTAAGAAATCTGTACTCTTGCATTTGAAAAAATATATACAATAAAATGAATTTAAAATCTAAGAGGAGTGTTTAGGTGGCTTTCAATACCTGTTTCATTGTCTTGCATAAATGTTAAAATGTCTGACACTTTTATGAGTGGCGCTAAACTCTATTTACCCTACCGTAATCTTAAATATAGATACATAGAAATATTTCTAAGCGGCGCGAATTTGACTAAATGATAAAAAACCTGTCTATGTTTTACAGTGAGCACCTTTGAGGAATGTTTACCTGGGTAGAACTCACGTGACTTTCGGTATTTTAAATAATTTATTCCACAAGTGGGTTCAACATGGGTCATACAGGTAAATACCTCTCACTTGCTATAGGAAAAACATTGTACTTTTTGTACATTTTTAATATTTTAACTACCAGCCTAATCGTGTACAAATTTCCTACTTTCACACAAGTTTTGTAAATGTATTATGCGTTTTTTGTCATTTGCACAAGTTTGTACAAAGTTAGGCTCATAGTAAACAAAAGCTTTGAAATGAATGACCGTTCTCGATTTACTATAGAAAATCACAAATGTCGGTTGACCCCTGTCGCATTCTATGGTTTTGTTCTTTGTATATACGTGAATTTCAGCGGTAAAATTTGTTGAATCTTACGATTTAGATATCAATTAATGATTTGGGATGAAAATTTTTGCTTAATTTGAATGTTTATTTTTTCACATTTTACCGAGGCCCATAAGTGCACTCGTTCTTTCTATTTTTAGTAACCATGGCAGCAGCGTTCATCGAAATCAAAAACCGATGCACAGATTTATGTATCTTAGTGTAGTCTTCTTGTGCGCCAAGATATATTGAAATTGGACCAAAACTGCAGGAGGAGTAGTATTTTGAAGGAATTTCACAGAAATTTCTATTTTTAGTAACCACGGCAACACCGTTCATCGAAATCAAAAACCGATGCACAGAATTATGTATCTTAGTGTAGTCTACTTGTGTGCCAGGTGATATTGAAATTGGATTAAAACTGTAGGAGGAGTAGCATTTTGAAGAATTTCACAGAAATTTCTATCTTTAGTAACTACGGCAACACCGTTCATCGAAATCAAAAACCTTTGCACAGAATTATGTATCTTAGTGTAGTCTACTTGTGTGCCAAGTTATATTGAAATTGGATCAAAACTGTAGGAGGAGTAGCATTTTGAAAGAATTTCACAGAAATTTCTATTTCTAGTAACCACGGCAACACCGTTCATCGAAATCAAAAACCGATGCACAGAATTATGTATCTTAGTGTAGTCTACTTGTGTGCCAAGTTATATTGAAATTGGATCAAAACTGTAGGAGGAGTAGCATTTTGGAAAACTGTTTACAGACAGACGGACAGACAGACAGATGGACGGACGACGGACGCATTACTATCGCATAAGCTCTTCTGGTCTCTGACCAGTAGAGCTAAAAATCAACCCCAATTACGCAGAAAATGCCAAGCACTGAAGCAGAGGCGGCAAATTCCCAAATTTTCGTACTGGCGCAGGTTCTGACGTTTTTGTGGCACGTAAAATATCAAAATCGTGAAAAACCCTAGAAAAAGTCAGATATTTCAAACTACTCTCTGACATGCTTGTCTCAGTGGCTGAAATTTCTTTAGCACAGAGTTTTAGTTTTGTTGTTAATAAATACATATGATAATTAGTTTTTTAATTAACTACCTTTCACTCCCTAATTCTAGGCACATTATTTAACTAATCTGTATATTTTATCTATCTCCCAATCCTTTACAGTCGTCTCTTCAAGTGATAAACTCGATTGATTAAAATTATTTTTTAGATTGCTGGAAATTCACAGCGAGTTTATTGCCTGTAGAGACAACTATATATGGTTGGGATGTGGATAAAATACACATATTGGCTGCAGAATGTGTCTAGAATCACGGAGTGAAAGGTAGTTGATTGACCCATTCTAGAAAGTGGAGGAAATTTTCCCCATAAGTGCGCAAAAAATATTTCGCCATAAATTGCACCTTTTTTGCATTACGAGATCTGTAGCGTTATGGTCAAAGACAAATATATAAAACCATAACGCTACAGATCTGCAGCTATTAATAGCTACATAGGTAGAAATAGTCTTTCGACTGGTAACGGGTTCGTTCGCCCGATCTACCTGTTCGCAGGGGTCCGTTCGCGCAGAGTCCGTTCGCCCGAAATATTTTTCGCTTAATATCTTGTTCGCCCTATATGTGGTTCGCCCAATACTTATATATATAATTGTTTATATGAATTAAAAATAAACAATCAAGTTTATCATTTTTTCTTTTTATTTCCCTCACGAACTAGGATTTTTTTTACTCAAATTCTGATACGAAGAGCAATGTTTATTTAGTCTAAATGATTCTAATGTTTTTTGAATGACTAAGTGTTTGCACTGTTATAGTTAATTAGATGATGAATATAAATGTTAATTAGGGGGATACATTCTTGTTATTTTTACGAATTGTGCTATGTTTTGAAAACAATTTAAGGACTAAGACATTAATACGTGTGACCGTTGATACTAAAACAGATGTGACCATTTGTGACCATATGCATAACGTCTGCATGGTCTGACGGACACAGTGACGGTCTGTTTTATTTTGAATGTACAAAAAATTAGGAAAGAAATATATTAAATTTTATTCTACATTGAATTATGGCGAACGGACCCTGTGCGAACAAGTTTTAGGGCAAGCGGACTCTGGGCGAACAAGAAAACGGGCGAACTGGAACTCGGGCGAACAATTTTTAGGGCGAACGGACATGGAACCCTTTCAACTAGACCAGATAAAAGAGAAACCTGAGAATATTTAAACTTCCATGCCATTAATGCTGCGAAACTAAACATGTGGCAGAGTGAAATTTTAACTAAATCAAAAGCATCAGGTTTAACAGCAAACTTTTTTTTCATTTTAAAAACAAACTGGTCTGTTCAAATATCGTAATCAGATTACAACAGTGAATCTGGCCTTGTTTGGGGACCTTCGTATATCAACTACGTATTTATTTCCTTTTTCTATGAACAAACCTTTAGTGGGTTTGGTCGGAGTTTTGTCTTTGTATGTAGAACGTTGGGAAAGGTTCTCTTTTCCTTCTTGTAGTGGGGACAAGTTTTTAAGGTTTCTTCTTTTACTGACTTCCTCTCCCCTCAGTGTTTTCCATTCGATGGAACGCCGGCTAAGACGGGCATCTCTTTTTTGAAGAGATGATCCAGATTTTAATTTGTACGCCGCTGTAAATTCCGACGATTTACCCATCTTTTCCATCCTGATCTTTGAATTTGGCGCACCACCAGTGTAGTTTCAAAAATTATTGGTCGGAGTAAATTAGCGCCACCTAGGGTCGGGGATCTTATTTTCGAAAGGTCGAGCCCGAGCGATATTTACTTTTTTGCGCATCGTGGTGAAATATAAAATTGCAAAATCACGGGCTAATCAATTTGCATTCGAACATATTTCATTGCATTAAATATATACAATGGGATTGTGTACAAGTTCTAAAAACTTAAATCGCTCTACACGAAATATAAAACAAGACTGAATTAGACGTGTCCAATAGTTTGTAGAGAAAAAGTAGACTGCTACATTACTTATACAAATTATAAATATAAGAACAAGCAAATCTACCACTGTGTAACATTGGCGTCGAAAGCAAATTGAAAGTGGGAGGGGGGGGGGTAAGTGACAGAGAAAAAAATCAAACCCATAAAAAAACTGACAAGCAAAAACAAAAAGGGGGGGTGTGCCCGCTGTCCAAACTTGAAAATCCTATTTCGGGGGTTGGGGTGGTGGAGGGTGGGTGGGGGTGTTTGGAGTGGGGTGGGGGTGGAGGGGTAATTTGGATCGAACTTCTTTCAGTGCCAAAATTAGAAGGGGGTGCTTGACCTACGCCCCAGTGTTAGTTCAATGCCTGTATTAAGGTCAAGATCTAGTAAATGAAAGGTGCCTACAGATTTATTAAATTTGAGAAATTAATTCCTTTATTGATGCTTTACAACTTAAGCTTGGTCAAATAAGGTGTTTCGGGGCATAATTTGTAGATAAACAAGATGAAAAACTGTATTTTAAACTGTCATTTTTAAGAAAAATTAAGAAAACCAGTCATGAATATGGGAGTTTTTTTCGTATTCGGCAAAGGAAATATATCCAGATTGCCTACAGTCTTTCAGAAAACGGTAATTAGTATGTTCATGGCCTCTTCATTAAATCAATATCAAATTTAATATAGGTATCCGGTTTACTTTTCATATGATTTCAAATTGAATGACATGAAAATTCCCTACTTTCTACATAATTCTGCTAAAGCCATAAAGTACGGGAAAAAGAAAGTTGAAATTGATTATGACGTCATAATGGATCTAGCACCAAAAAATTAGTCTCAAGTTATTTACTAAATCTTGACCTTAAGTATATCTTTGCAAAAAGAGGGGGGCTAAGCCCCCCCCCCCCCCAGCCCCCCTCCCCGGTTCGGACGCCTATGCTGAATATAAGAATGTAGAGTAGGAAAGAGATATTCATTTTAATCAATTTAAGTGAACGCCTCATCTTATCTATTCGAAATTATAATTATATTTGAATCCGACCCTTGTGTCCATATAGCATAAAGAATAAAGAGATGGTCATTTAACATGTTTAATAATTACTTTACACTAACTTGCTAATACGATGTTTCAAGTCTGGTACAATACATATGATCATATGATTATATGATGATAAGAATATACAAACCATTATAGGTTGTTGATAATGAAAATTTTAATTTCCTATTGGTAATGATTTTGTCCGTGACTTTTATTTTATTTAACACTTTATCTAGACACCCTGTGTCCACGTGCACGTGTCTATAAATTTTCTCCATAATCGGATTTGGAAGACCAATGAGTGGGATATGGTGCGCCCACCCTCGATAATGATGCCAGCAGATACTTTTAAAATAAGAATAAGTTTATTTAATACAGTTGAGTTTCCTCGTGCGTCTTTAATAATAAGTAAAAATGCTGTTTTGTTTTGTTTTTTTTTTTTTCACTGGGGGGGGGGGGGGGGTGTCAAAAAATGTTTAGTTGCCAACACCCCTCCCTCCCGATCGGAAATGACCGGATTGCTTCCTACGGGCTATTATTCTATGAGTCTTGTAAAAAACAATTGAATTAAAATTCATTCCATTTATTTTTTTCAAATTGACTAGCGATCGTCTTGCATAAAGTGCTTTTCAATATACATGTATATTAGTATAGGATGCATGAGTAATAATAGCATCGCATGATCGTAAATGGTACTAACGATGATCTCAGGATAATCCAAGGATAAAGTTACAGAAACAGAATTTTTAAATTATTTTTTTGTGCCAAGTCCTTCAGTTACTGAAAAATACTAGAAGTCTTATGTACATTGTATATTGTTCATACTACAGTCAATCACCCTCCTTTTATACAAAGACTATATTGTCATTATACTTAAATTAACATGTAATACAATGATCTACTGTTATAACTCTAATCCAGAAGAAGCTAAAGACATGCATAAAAAGCCATGCTTCATATACTTATACTTCCTCGTGTTTTTACATTAAAAACAAGATAAGGCTGCAAAGTGGGAGACTGAATATCCAATAAAATAAATCATGGAATCGAGAAATATACATGTATTTTAAAATACATGTATTTAATATTATGTTGTAATTTTTATAAATTAAATACATATAGGTGGAGATTAATGCAAAATCTACAACAATTGTAAATTTTTCATTTTAAAAAATCAAAGCTTACAGCATTAGAGTACATAAGCTTTTTATCTTGATGAAGACTGGGAATATTACTTACTAGTATATAAAATAAGAGATTTTATTTTTGATGTTATTATGTAGATTTGTATCTGCAAAATGGACCCACCCCCAATTCACACCCGTTTCTTTTGTTTAAAAAGACATGACACGTTCCTGAATGATATACTGTATATAATTTTTTGTCATTGAAGTTTTGCTACTTTAATGTATTTACAAAAGCCCATTGAGCTCATTTTGGTAAATAAAAGAAATATATTTTTCACGTTATAACACAAAACTTTTGCGAATAAACGCGTAACTTTCGCGAATAAACGCGTAACTTTCGCGTTATAACGCGTAAATTTCGCGATATAACGCGAAACTTTTGCTGTTTTAGCAAGACATTTGCTTAAGTCTCAACTTTCTTTTGATTTTGTGATCAAGTTTATTTATTACAATGATATGCAAAAGGCTATTTTAAACTTGGAGTATCACAAGCTACAATTTTAAGTTTTCTTCCTATTGAATCCATCTTTACCGACATAGATGGTCTTTCTCAGCGCTGGTGAAACAATTCAAAGACTTATTATGCGAGTTTTCCAAAAGTTAAACTTCAATCCCTATTATTATAATCAAGATTATGAATTTCGGGGAAAATCAACCCTTTCCGGCGTCTTTTTATGCACTTTCTAGAGAATTTATTAAATAATTTTATTTTATAAAGAACAAAATCTCAGAATTGTGAAAATTGGATAGCAGATTTTCATTTGTCTCCGTTGGATTCACTGTAGAAATACGATATCGGAAAAATATTGACAATTAGTTCAAAGTGTACAAACCCTGCCGTATATACCTTAATTATACCTTTTGATTTATGGCCCTAGTCCACGAACTTCTCTATAATACCCCTCGGATAAATTTGTAATTAACAACATCCAATTATAATTGTTATTTAAACAGCATTATGTGGCCCGTCAAGCTCATGAAATGATACACTGTTTCTATAGGGTAAAAGTTTTCGTCCAAAATGATTGATTGCTTAATTTACTAGTGGTACAGCTGTAGCAAGTGTTACTGATTAAAAACAGCTTGAAAAAAGTGTCAAGTGCAGATTTTTCTTAAAAAATAATCAGTCTTAAGAATTTCTTGAGTTTAAAATTTGAAAAAACATGTACAAGAAAAAAAAATCATTTTATCAGTTGGTAAGGTTTTAAAATAGAAGAAAATATTCTGATGACTAATCTATCCTATTCTCGCATCATTTCTCCAGTACATCTTCTGAGGAAATGATATTTTATAAATAAGTTATTGAGAGTTCCCGTCTGTTTTCATGTTCTTATCTGTCAGTCAAGATCAAGGTTCCTGAGTAACATTATTATATATGCATATTATCTCGCGAAATAACGCGAAACTTTCGCGTTACATTGCGAAAATTACACGTTAATTCGCGAACGTTACGCGTTATATCGCGAAAGATTCGCGTTATAACGCGAAATTTACGCGTTTATTCGCGAATGTAACGCATTATAACGCGAAAGTTACGCGTTATATCGCGAAAGTTTCGCGTTATAACGCGAAAAATTTATTTTTTTAAATAAATGAGCTCAATGGGCTTTCGTACGTATTCCCCCCCCCCCCAAAAAAAAAACAAACAAACAAACAAAACAAAAAAACAAACAACAGGTACCTTACCTGGCATTTGTGCCAGAACCAGTGGATGATGTCTCCTTTATAATCTTTTCGGGAAAAAAAAACTAATTTGCCAATATCATCATATTTAATGTATAGTGGGGGTGGGGTGGGTGGGGGTATGATTGAACTTCTTTCACTACCTTCTTCTTCAAACGCTACCACTTACCCTTCTTTTATTACACTGAACTGTGCCTGTTGAAAGTGGTGGGACTCAACTCTAAATACACATGTATTCAATGTTGAATGTCGATCTTTGCAAAAAGGAAGGGGGGGGGGTATCGGCCGACCTTAAATTTCTTTGGTAAAAGTATTATTAAATCATGTCACAAAGTTATCTTGATAGTTGTGTAAGCTTCAAATTTAATTTCCTTAGTTGCAATTTATATATTTTTTTAATGAACACAAGTTCTATTAGAACAAAAAACAATCTGAGTATTGAACTCTTCTTTATTGTCAATATTAACTCTAGGTAACACTCGTTCATTGCATTTCATTTTATGGATTTCTTAGCCTATTTTAACTTTTCTTCAGCTGTATAAAGATGTTATCACAGTATACAACGAGCAAAGATGCTGAAACTGATCAACTGAAATTTTTACAAATCCATGAACATATGAACGAACAATGTTCAATTTTGTTGAAATAACTCCTAAAATGCGGTTTGATTTGATAATTACATAATGAGAGAGAGAGAGAGAGAGAGAGAGAGAGATGCTTCGATTTCTGCCTTATGATGTCATGAATCGTGACATTACTTAGTACATGTATTTCAGTCTTAAGAATTTCTTCAAAACTTAATATACTGACAGTTTACTTCAATACCACATTTACAAATGCAACTTTTATAAATGTATTTTGTGAAATTTCTATAAACTCCTATCCCATATATGTTATGCTTAGAATCATGGGTAGGCAGGTTGTGCTATAATACTTGATTTTTTTTTAGTTTCAAAAAGTTTGTTTTGGCTCACGTGATAAATGAAAACATTGAATACTCATTGATTAATAGAAATTTTTCCATCATGATTTTCGACCACAAATAATGATAAAAAGACAAGCAGATATAAAACCAACCAGATTTCTTTCATCCTCTGGGATCCTCTTTCACAATGTGTTACAAGCAATCGTAAAACAACACCAAAAAAGAGAAGAAAAAATATGACATTTATTCAGATGTGTAAAGATATATTGGACGCACAGAGGGAGGTTTTTCGCACTCTAAGTAAGCCTAGCGGAGTGTCCATGCGACAAACTTGGCAGACGATTGAGCATCTTATATCACACGAAGCAACAACCGTGAACAAATTGGCTTTACCTGTCAAAGAGTGACAGGGGTTTACATTTAATAGATATGCAATAACTTAATAACTATTTCCCTTTCTGATTTTTTTTTTATTTAAAGCTACACTTTAATTACACACTTAATAAACTCAAGATGATGCCAGTGGTTTAAGAAGGTTCTGAACATTACACACTGAAGAGTTCTAATTTTATGGCATTTTAATTACAGTAATAGGGTGATCTGCCTTAAGAAGTGAGACTGAATAAAGGGAAATATATGGTAAATGACAGAATTTGTAATCAGATAAAAGTATTCTATCATTATATAAGACCAAAACAAAGTAATGAAATATGTAAATAAATAAGTGATTTCTGTTTACTTATATACTTCATTGAAAGCAAATGCTATTTAAATACCTGCATAATTATACATGTATATATCACGTACCCCATTATCATCCCTTACACACGCACTTACCCTTATTCGTACTCCTAAAGTACAGCCTACTGAATGTTATGAATAACCCACAATGAAAATTCTACGAGATTGAATAAAATAATGTCTGTTTTGTAGTCTTCCTCTTGTTCTATATATTATGCACAACTGTATATCTACAGTGTATATATATGTATGTCCTTTTTTCTATCGTCAGCTTCCCTTATTTATGAAGAAGTATACCATTATCACATACACATTAAGTCTCTATGTCTTCCAGTTGACTCGATATCCAAGAGCATGCTCATTTAAAACGATGCAAGCTATTGACAAATAAGTTGATGACACAAAGATATCATTAGTTACGTTTAATAAATGTCAATCTATTGTCGATAATATAAGAGCATATATATTTCTTTAAAAAGGCTAATGTTAATTGAGTTTTTTTTATACAAACTATAGGCCAGCAATTTTGTACCGGATTGTCCAAGGATTTTTCCTTTTGTTCGATGATGACAAGTTGCACAGGTTGCGTGTAACCAGTCGACAAAAGATGCTTACTTTTCTATGTCATCTGATTCCATTACCCTCGATGTCACATGTGCATATATACTCGGCACTTATAACACTTTTCTTTATTCAAAGAAACATTTGTTAAGTTGTCAGCGTACAGACAGTGGGTAAATTTTAATGACAAAAATCTCACTTGAACAACTGGCTCAGGTAAGCTAAGGAAAACAAAAGACAGAAAACTTCAGCAATACTATTATTTTTCTTAAAATTGTTATAAAATGTGCTAAATAAATAACAGGCAACTATTACATAAGAACACAAACAATACACTGTATGAGCAATCTCATTTGTGAAGTACTAAGCTAAAGTTTATAAAAACTCATTTCCAATTTATTGAGTCAAGTTTTTATATTATGCAAAATTTCGCATGCAGGATACAAAACAAACACCATCAAAACAGAAGAGGGACGATTCTGTGAGGGACTTTTTGGCAGTATTCTATCCAGAAACTTCCGTACTTATCCCCGCATTTGTCGTCATCACGGTAACTGCGATGAATCAACAAGAATGTAAGAAATATGACGTAAGAATAGGGCATGACGTTTACAAACATGGCTGGAATAGTCCAGCAAAAAGCGAGCATAATCTCTGCTAAATAGTTGAAATGTCTGGCTAGACCCCACCAGCCTGAAGCTAATAGAATGCTTTCTTTCTCTTTGCCGTTTTCGAGTTGATATTTGGCACGAATGATGTTTGGTTTCTTTCCCCAGACTAGGCATTCTCCTCCAGTTCCTCTTACTTCTTGTTTCTGTAGATCTGCGAGGTAGTTCACTGCTATACATAGAATTCCCGCCAAAAGAATTAGAAGTGACCACGTGACTCCCAAACGAACGGGATGATTCACGAGATACATGCTTACTGACGCGTAAAAGTTTGGCACGAACACGAGGCAGCCCCAACATATGTAATAGCCAGCCCTGTCAACCATTATATCGATGGTGCTCATATATCCCCCCTCCCACCAAAAGAATTTGGTGATGTAGATCAACTGCAATGCAACTGATACGAACATACTGTCTACAAAACCATACAATTCAAAACTTTTCAAACCATGAATGCACACGAGCAATGCCCAAACGGTCATCCCAAAACGACAGTTGGTGAAAACTTTAACGTCAATACCAAAGACTCGCGGATACAGTTCGGTTCCCCAGTAAAAGTCAAATATGAAATTTCCAGAGACTCCATTATCCGTAGTAGAGGGCCAATATCGACCCTTCAGATAAAGAAACATACAAAATAATGGACTGAATATTTGGAGAGTAGCTATGAATTCATCAAATCGATCGAATATCACAGTTGGCGTGAGGCCCTGCATCTTCAGCAAAATAGTGATGATGAAAAAGGTTGTCATAGTAACGACGTAGTTCAGGAAACCATTATCAACATAAACTGGTATGTTGCCTTTCGGGGTCAAAGGACCTTTGATGATTTTTCCTGGAAGGAGCATCATCATAATTGCAGACCATATCAGGAATCCCAAAAACACACCAATGCTGAACTGGCTTGGTGGTCTCATGGTGGCCCAAATTTCCATCAAAGATGAAAAGAACGGTTTTCCTGAAAATCGACTGAAGAAAACGGAATAGCTTCCTCCGCAGTAAGTGGCTGTGTACCACATGATGAGCACGAGGTTTGGAGTGAAGAGCATCAGAAATAAAGGGACAACAGTCATGTTCCATAATGTCTTGGCCCGCTTCATCAACCCAATCTTCTCAAGCTGTTCATAACCCTCTTTGTATCCGTGGAATCCATGCGCTAGGACATCCTGTCTATTGGATTGTTCTCCTTTGGTCATTCCGTTCCGAGTACGAACAGTTGACATTGTCCCTGAAATTAAAAATAGAATTTTAAATAATGTAAAGTTTTGCCGGCTTCTATAAATATCTAGATAACCAGAGTCGAAGCCAAGCATAATTCAGCAATGCACAAGAGATAATGGAAAAGCATCGCACAGGAAGTTTGTTGACCTATGGAGCTATTTACTTAGGAAAATGGTTGTTTTTTATCGTTTGATTATATAGATGTCAGTATGCGAATATAACCTGAGCACTTATTTCCGAGAATTTTACAGAACGCCTCTAGCTTGATAATGCTAGGTTACCGTTTTACACAAAGAATTCTGTCCATCCAAATAGGAGAGATTTTAGATACAGTGAAATCATTTTAACCTTTGCATATTTTCAAAAATCTAATAGCTACTACTGGCGGATAAAACGGATTTCCTTTGAGGGATTAATTTGGTTTAGAGACAGTCCTTTAATTCAATGAACAAACACAGGCACATACTAAAGCATTATATTTCATATGAAAGAGTAAACAGCGTTTTCATCTACAGTGTATAATAAAGTCACTATAATTGTAGTCTAAAACACTTATACAGATAAACTATTATAACAATATTAAGCCTTAAAACAAGGAAGTACATATGACATGTGACATATTATTCAGTCAAACAAATTTGCAAATCGACTAATTGAAAGAAGAGAACCCGCTAACTTTGAAAATTTTTAACGAGTCAAATAATTTACCGTAATTTCTACATTTAACATTCTCTGTCCATATCATTAAAACATACCCGATTGTTAGAATTGTCGTTGTTCCTTTAGTCAACTTGATTTCTAAAAAGAAAAGAAAAAATCGTTTTACTGCGTCACAAGTCAATGACGTCATTATGTTTTAGCCACTACACTCCCCCTCGTTTTAATGAGATGAAAAATAAGAACTTGTATAAAATATTTATCATTAAAATATCATCTACCTCCCCTAAATCACCGTAAAAGAACCATCTTAAGGCATGAGGCAGTCATACTAACGTTTCCTTATATATGTCTACGTTTATGCGTTAAAATAAGACGTTTGATGTTCTTGTCCAATTCTAAGCCTTTGTCAAGATGTTACAGCTTTAACACAAAACGGAAACGGTATAACAGGTGAACAAGTATGTAAAGAATTCAAACCTAAGTTTTTCGCACTCTTACATGTCAAGGTAGTGTATTGTCCACGCGGCTGAATTGTCAGACGACAGCGGAGCATCTGATTTCATGAGAGCCAACAGCCGCGGACAACAAAGGTCTATACCTGTCACAGCAGGGCAGAGGCTTACGATTAAGATAGATACAATATTCTAAAATTCATGTCTTTATTGTCAATATTAACTTTAGGTAACACTACTCGTTCATTACATTTCATTTGATGGATTTCATCATTTTATATTATTAGCCCTATTAAATACCGATTGCTCTTGATTCTACCTCTACAAATAAAATATATACATTAATAATAACAAATCAACTGCCATCAGCCCCTACCGCAAAATGAATTTAAGTTCCTTTGAAATAGTTTTGCATATCCTCTCTCAACTTTATACATTTCACTGTTAATCAATTCTTGTTTGCACTTACGGGTAAAAGAAAGCTGTGCTGTCACAGATCCGGACAGGTACATACACACATTACTTATACATGCATCAGATTTTATATATCACTGTAGTGTATATATATAATGTCAGACGCAAACGCCATGGGCAATTTTCCGGGACTATCACAGATGCCAGGAGACGAGGTGCTAATTGTATGTCCTTTGGGTACGGAACAATCCCTACATATTCCAATAATTAGACTTAACAGTGACAACTGTGAAATAATGAGGATGTTGACACATGGAGATCGGGCCTCTCAAGGAAAAATTGAAGACACATGCCTCCTAACCCAGATTAACTCCACGACCGAAATAGTTTCAGTGTAAAATGTGAAGATGTTGTAAATGCTAAATGCTCTGGCATATATATAATACAGAACGCCGCGAAATGTAATGGTCATTTCTAGCTAAAAAAATTTATCTCCATGTTTCAGTATATGTCCCCATTCAACATGTCCTGCCTTATCACTTTTATGCAAATATAATATCTATATACGCCACCGGTATATGAGTATATTTGTTCCAATTCTTTAAGCAGTCCCCAGTCTTGAAGAGAACAGAGTCTTTACAAGTTGTTCTGATGGTAATTTCATTATTAAAGTAAATTTATCAATTCAGTACAAATGCATATATCGACTGACGATGGATATATTAAGGGAAAAAATTCTAACTTGTACGTACTGTGCTATACTCCATACATAAAATTTAATGCAAGTAGGAAAAGCATATAACGCTTAACTGATAGAGTTTTATCTTTTGGCATCTCTTCAGAAAACATCTTGCAGTGCCAAAGGATTTTTTTTAAGAATGCAGATCGTAGTGACATATAATTTTTTTCTTTGCAAAAAAGAGAAGTATGTATAGATGGCGGTTCTTACCTTGGAGAACGTGCGGCTTAATTCCCGTCACAACTGCTTATTGATTTTCACTCTGATTCATCACACAAGGTCAAAGGTCATCTGCGAACTCCGAGACGTACGAAAATGCAAACGATTTACATTACTACAACAAAAATAAACATCTTTATGATAAGTATATCGTCTGCAGTGCTATGAAAGAGGAATTAGTGCTACTATTTCACGATATATGAACCGCTCTCGCAGGCCAGTTGATGACAGCTAAGCTCAAGTTTGATTAGTACAATTATTTGGCCATTTTGTGCTGTTTCAAAGCAAATGTTCCACTTCTGTGTGAGTCACACATGTTTCATGTATTCAACGTATGGTTTCAATCGATAGTAGATTGACAAGAACTAAAATTTGGTTAGGATCGAAATGTATTTTTCATTTCACCTTATCTTTTTCAGATACAAAAATGCATGGTTTTGGAAGCTGGCAAACAGCACAAGCAATTACTAGTAGCAAAGGATTAATTTAGTAAGTCCACCATTGCCCCCCCTCCCTCCGCGCCCCGGTCCAAAAATGAAAGGAGAACCATAAAGTCCGTAGGCATGTTTCACAAAAAATTTATATAAGTATACACTCCATGTATTGTAGTGCAAATTAACTTATCAACACAATTTATCATTTTCTTCACACAAGAACGCGCCTATTACATCTGCATTGCGTTTGCTAAAACAACGACAATATACATGTACCGCTTTACCTCTTACTCTAAGAAACTCTGAATTTTGATAAGATGTAATAAATTTGAGACTAACCTTGGGCGCTTGTGATATATCAAGTACAAGTATATATTCATATATTCAGGAGAGAAAATGTGAGGTTAATAGGTTACATCATATAGGAAAATGAAAAGCTTGCAGAAAAACGTAATCCTAATCCTTTAGTTCATCAGCCCTTAGTTAACATTCACTCTCAGTACAAACCAGACGAGGGTCACCGCATGATAAATTTTAGATTATTTATAGTGACAATATTTTCTTTGGGTCTGTTATGGACCTATTTTTTAAAATATCTTTTCTAAAGTTTATCTACATGCTTAAGTCAAATTTAAATAACATATTTTCATCCTTATCCCACCCCTTTTCTTTTTTAGATCTATACATCGTCGGAAACTCAAAGGTAATAAATTTGGCGTGTTTTATTTGGGAATTTTATTTAATAGTGTTAAAGAGGATAATCTTTTGAAAAAATTAAGTCCAACAATCGCGCTAAGTTTTTAAGTGTTTTAATACCTTATCAAGACTGTAACGCGGGTCTCGTGTCACACAGTGTGTGCATATATATAAATAATTAAATACTAGTATGTACAACTGAATTCAGAACTTTCACTCTTTCAGCATCGCTTCATACGGTGGTATATACGTCTAGGACAAGTGATTTTTTTTTTAAAGATGCCAGGAAAAAGTTATCTCGTGAAAACGAAAAATCTCTTAAAGAGGAGATAATATCTCGTGAAAACGACATATCATCTCGTGAAAAAGATAAATTATCTTGTGAAAACAAGATATTATCTCGTGAAAACGACTATCTCGTGAAAATGACTTATCATTTCGTGAAATTATATACACTGTATCGTTTTCACAAAATAATATCTCGTTTTTCACGAGATAAGTTCTCGTTTTCACGAGATATGTTGTATTCACGAGATAATATGTCGTTTTCCCGAGATATTATCTCGTTTTCACGAAATAATATTGTTTTCTCGACACCATTTCTCGTTTTCACGAGATAATTTGTCATTTTCACGAGATAATATGTCGTTGTCATTACATAATTTCCGTTTTCACGAGATAAATTCTCGTTTTCACGGGATAATTTCACGTTTTTGCTAGATAATTTTTGTTTTCACGAGATAATTTTTTCCTGGTATCTTTCAAAAAAAAGTATGTGTCCCAGGGGCGGATCCAGCCATTTTTGAAAGGGGGGGGGGGGTCCAGGCTTGTGTCCCTCTACTCTCCCCCCATACACACTCTCAAGCAAAGATTCGCACACACGTATGGTATGGAAAGATCTAAGGTTGTGGTAAATAATAACTTTGTTTGCGTCCCTTTTTTCTTTGAGAAGGTACCCCCAGTCCGAATAAAAAAAATCAAACACGTTTCAAAAAATACTGAAGCCTTGAAATTGAATGGATTTGCAGTATTTCCGAAGAGTACAAAGATTCTCATTTAGAATTTGAAAAACTTTTTTGGGTGGGATGCGGGTGGGGTTTATAATAAAGCATTGCATGTTAGTTCCTTCAAAAGATATGATAAAAAAAACGGTACATATATAGCCAACACGGCCAAAGATCGCGGAAATATCAAATTAATGTTATATATCATATATAAGATATATAAAAATAAGTAGACTATATTCTGCCATTCACTTATAAAAAAGTAATAGTGAAGGTGAATGGAGGAAACTAAATGTGTGAGAATCTATCTATAGTATCTTCAATACATAAGTTAGACGTACAAATATTTATTCTCGGAAAATGTTTTATCTTCTCTCTCTCTCTCTCTCTCTCACCACTTGGCCAAAAATAAAGGGGGGTTCCAACCCCCGGAACCCCCCTCTGGATCCGCAAATGTGTCCTAAATGCATCACCGTAGCTTTAAGATACATAATGTTCCTATGATATTTAAATATTTTACCCCAGTATATATATATAATATGCCAGTCTTCAATTTACTTGTTCACGTTTATTTACACTTTTACCGAGTACCCGGGTACTCGATCGGAAAAACGTCCGAGTAACCGAGTATTAAAAATGGACCGATTTGACATCCCTAATATATATATATATATATATATATAACTAATTGTTTAATCGTGATCGAACAAAGAGACAAAATGGAAGCCAAGACGAAATAGGATTCGGACTTTATTTTAAGGAGACACGAACTACGTTATACAATATATATATAATTATACTAGTATATATATGCAGTTCTCCAGTTAGCTGACATATGTTACATTGAATATGTTATATATAATGGGATTAATGATTGATATTTCCCCCCATTATTTATATTGGCATTCTATCATCCATGCATGCTTTGTCATAGCTATAAATATGTTGATATTTTTTCTTAAGAATGTATTGATATACAATATTCTTAGAATTTCTTGTCTATATCGTTTATTGACCGCTTCCATCTGTGACTGTTTTGTTTTTGTTTTTCTCTTTACTTTTATAAGATTTTTAAATTGTTTGTATGAACAGTCAATCATTGATAAATATCGCTAGATGACATAAAATCGTAGTCTAATAATAATAATAATAAAAAAAGAATACATATCCCAGATTTGCCAAAGGAAGGATGAGGGGACGTAAGATTTGGATGCAGTGTCCTCTATAAAAATTTGAATTTTTCTATTATTAGGACAATTCCAAGTTTAGCTTGGACTTTCAGTAAGGCGTGGTAGTGGGATACAACGTAAACAAACCGGAGTGGCATA
This sequence comes from Saccostrea cuccullata, assembly GCF_032062105.1. Lineage (NCBI taxonomy): Eukaryota > Metazoa > Mollusca > Bivalvia > Ostreida > Ostreidae > Saccostrea > Saccostrea cuccullata. Next base: position 34,866 of record NW_026923278.1, on the reverse strand, counting down.
CTTTCTCTCTTATTGAGGGGTATTTTGGGGGTTTTACGATTTTTTCCCTATTGTACACATGACGAATAAGTGTAATAAATATAATTTGTAAAAAAACAAATGTCCAACAAGCCCCGGGATTGACTATCGGGGGGGGGGGGGGGTGGGGCTGTCTACAAGTACCTGTGCCCGTGCTAATGTCGTTAGGCCCCTAAGAATCATAAGCAAAGTTTTTTTTTAAAAATGTATGTGCCTCATGCACAGGGGATTGCTCTCGGTGTGTGATAAATATTTATTAAAAAATCTTAAACGGTATTACTAAAACACTGTTAATTGTAAGCATTATCGTAAATGATTTTTTAATAAATTCTGTAAAATCATATTTTCATGGGGTCAAATTTTCGTGGTTTGAGAAAAATATGAGTCCTTGGGGATTTAATTTCGTAGATTTAGAATTGTTGAACAGAATATCCATGAAAAAATTCAGTTCATTGTGGACATAAATTCGTGGGTCTCTTCATACCTCAAAAACCACGAGATTAAACCCCCACGAAAAATAATGATGTCACAGTAATTATTACACACGGGAGCATGCCCCCTGTTCCTCATGTAAAAGTCAACCTTCGGAGTTGAAACCCCTTAAGATACAAAACCGAAATCCCACATGTGCCCCTTTACAGGATGACCTTCCCCACTAAACTCAATGAAGTAAGTAATTTTTTTTTTAGATTTCCAATTTTGACATTTGTGAGAGTTGATGCGGAAACCTCCCTTGGAGAAAAAATCCCCGGATCCGTACCTGAATATGTTGGCTATGATCGATACTGATCGATGGATCACTATTCAATACTGTTGATAATATTGAGTAAAATAAGATCAAATAAAAGTTTTCAAACCCAAACATGATTTTAAATATTGACGTAATACTGAGTAAAATCAATGTAAAGGCGAAGGTACACACTGCTGGATTAATTCATAATTTTACTCGATGTCAGTCTAGCACAAAACCTAAAAGGCTATATAGAACTAGTATGTTTGTTAATTCACTAATTAAGGGCCCTTGGAAAATAAAGTAAAAGATGAAGATGAGAAACGGAGTTTAATTTCAAAAATCCATGAAAATACGTGCTGTGAGTACAGTAAAAATCGGTTAAAACGAAGTAATTGGGACCTATGAAATTACTTCGCTATATCCGTAATTACTAATAAGTTATATCCATATAAGGAATTCGTTAAATTTATATAGCTGGGGATCCAAGATAGCTTCACTATGTCCGTGAATTCGCAATACAATATGTATCCGTGTTCGTACTAAACGAGTTTTACTGTATATAAGGTAAAACACGGACTCCTTGGAAACAGGTGCCCAAGAGAAGCTAGCATCCCTTGTCAACTGGCCACATCGTGAACCCTTAATACTGAACAGGTAACGGACTTATCCGTCCTCAGTTTGCCTAAACGTAGCCTAACAATTCATGGGAAGGATGCCATTCGAAATAACACCCCCCCCCCCCATCAACGATAGGTTCTTGCAAATACATGTAATGTCATTAAAACGACTGTAGACTTTGCAAAATGGGAATTTTACACGAAATTAAGTTCTGTTCGTTTTCTCATTTGTTAGTAGTTTGTTTCTCTGTTAAAATTTATCATATCTAGAACATATGTAAGTATTGGATCATGTTATTTGGGAGGCACAATCAGGTGATTGTATAATAGAATATTATCATATTATCTTATCTTATCTTAAACAAATTTGACGAAGAGAAAGCTGATCATGAAGTCATCCAATATGTCAGTTTAATCTGGACATAAGCAGAATATCCAAGTATGAAGCATGTGTGGCAAACTCCATCGTCTCAAGCCACGGTCCGGAGTCCGCATATAGCTCTCCAGAATGGGAGAGGATCCTAGATTTTGGCCGTGGTTTGCGACGATGGGCAAATTCGGCTTTATTTTGAGTTCACTTTGGTTGATATATGAATGAAAATAGATATTTTAATGATAAACGTCGTCGATAAATTTATATCGAAATAAAACAAGGCAAGTTTTCTTCTTCTTATGCAGAAGTCGTCGTTTTAATATTTACATGTACATTTTCAATTTGAAGTTTAAGAATGAATACAGGATAAATATCATTTTCAACTTCAAATTGAAAAATTAATAAACAAAAAAGATTTTTAATTCTGCTTCATGTGTCGGATAATAAAGAGCACAACTGGCGCCCATCGGAATTCCTAATGATTATTTTCAGAAGACCTAATCTTTAATTCAAAGGCTACATAGATATTTTCAATGTAAAACTCCAGCATCTTATTAATATTTTCATTGTACGTACTTATGTGTGTGGGTTACCATAATGATTTTTGCCAAAGATTGGAGATAACCAGTCGCAAGATATAAACTTTTACAAATTCCATACGTTACATTGATAAACAACATGTTCAGGTCTATTAACTGAAAGATTGTGAACTAATTCTTGCAAATGACGTAAGCATCGGAAGCAAATAGAAAGGGGGGGGGCTAAACCAACCAAAAACAAACGTTTGGGACTAAGCCCAATTATCAATGCCTATATTATCCTATGCCTATCTCTGCAAAATGTGGGGAGATTTCACCGCTTAGACCCCTTCCCCCAGTTCCGATGCCTATGAATAACTTCTTTGGAAAATGACACGGGCACTGGAAGTTAATGTAAATATATAGTATGCACATACTATATTATTTACATTAACTTCCAGTGCCCGTGGAAAATGACACGAATAAATAGTAAATTGATAGATAGTCCGAAATATAGATGTTCAATTTAAAAAAAAAACAATTTTGATATTTTACATGCCAGGAATTCGGTTCGCAAATATCGTTAAAAAATCCCGAAAAACATCATATATTTTGGACTAGTTCATAGAATGTAATGCGTGTCCCCACAGAAAAAAAGGCGTTCTGACTGAATATCAATCGGGATCGAAATTCACATTATAGTTAATAACCGGAAACACATGTCAGAAGTAAACATTTTGTCATTTTAGTTTTTACTTTTGATGATTTTCACTTTAGAATCTTTAAAATGCCTAAAGAACGGGTGTCAAAGAAATCAAGAGTACATCAAGATGTTCAAAAACAAGGTAATGGATTGTTTCATTGATTACTTAGTAATAGAAGCAGTGTATCTGTTGGCATTGAAGTAACGTTGACACTGGTCCAGCACAAGCTCTTGATCTGTTGATTAAGTATATAGCTTTTCAAAGCTATATAAGCTATTCAAAAAGCTTGATAGAGCTATTTATGTATAGTTTTCACAAAAACATTTTCTGTAAGAAATAAACAAAAAGTCGCAAGTATTTGACTATTCATATATGTACTGTGGACTAGACTATCAAAAATACAACTCAGATCATAGATAGTTCTAACATTGCAGCTGTTGAATACTTTTAAGCAAAAGATGAATTTCCATTGTTTGAGTAACTGGACACTACCCTGTGTGCGCTGAGGCATCGATAAATATGATTGCTTCTCATTGTGCTGAACTGTTTACTGAACCAGGGACCTATATACTAACAGGATAGGTAAATCCTTCCGTGCCATGTTTATTTACCCCAAAACATCACGCACAACACTTCATGTTTTTCAAACTATGTTTATTCCCAGTAAAAAGCCTGTTTTCTGATTAATGTCATTTTATTTCTTTTATCTATTGGAATGGATTTTTGATAATTTTTTAAGCATAAAGTATAATATAATTTAAATATAAAGCAAACAAACACGGAAATCAGCGATTTCTCAGAAATATGGCCGATCAGGGGCATGTGCTGATTTTGAATAAAACAAAATTACTACTTAGGTGTGATAAAATAGCTTAATCAAGCTATTTTGAATAGCTTAATAAAGCTATACAATGTATAGCTAAATCAAGCTATATAGCTTAATCAAGAGATTGTGCCAGACCTGCTAGCTATATAGTAGTAGTACAGTACATTTCATCTCTGAAGTGCAGCAGGCCTAAATCAGTCTCCACAAATTCGCTGAGATTATTAAGGGCTTAAGAGCCAGGGACATATATTCTAGTTTATAGTTTCTGTTATCCAAATACATGCTAGGTCATCAATTCACTTGCTGGGGCATATACATGTATACTAACACCTATAATAAAAATATATTTTTTGTTTGTCATTTTTTTTAGGTAAGTTAAAATTTTTTTCTCAGGTTTCCCCCCTCCCTCTTTTCAAAAATGATGCTATGTTACTGCAATGGACAAGTTCATTGGTTGGGGAACTTGTGACAAAGGTTAACCCTTCTTCAGTAACATTTTCTCTGGGTTAGAACAATTTCACATGTATTTTTACTCAGGTCCAAAAGGGGCTCATTAGTAATTTAACTACCCCCAATAAGCTATCATCATATTCTCCAATAATGAATGGAACATGTTAAATTGAGTGCAGTTGCATTCTAGTACAAATATATTATTCAAAAGAAGTAGTTGAAACTCTTCCTAACAATATTTGACCTCAGCCTAGAGTACCGCTTAACCACACCCCAGGGGTGCCAAATGCTCAACCAGACTGCCAGCATTGTCAGTCCAATAAGACTGCTAGCTGCAGAACTGTAGAGTTATGGTTTCATTTGTAAGTCTAACTCTTTTACCTGTACCATAATGCTATAGATCCAGCATGGGTCAATCTACTATTTTTTAATCCCTTATTCTAGACACATTCTTTAACCAATTTGTATATTTTATCCACCTCCTAACCCATTAATATTGTCTCTACAGACCAATAAACTCTCTTATTTTGAATTTTCTACCATCCGACAAAAATTCAAAACAAGGGAGTTTATTAAATCAAACTGACCACGACAATGACATTTCAAACCTGAACATCAACAAAAGATGAGAAGAATAATGAGAAATAACCACAATTACACGTGAAACACAAAAGCGAAAATGGAAATTTATTGTGACAATGGGCTCCTTACACTTTGTGATTTTATTTACATTTAAAAAAATCCTATTTCATAATATTGATTGGGAAGGGATTGGAAAGAGGAGTGGAAGAGGGGGGTTCTTCCTGTGTTTGTATCAGTATAGCTGTGTAATAATCATTGCTATTCGGTTACCTTCACTGTATGGTAAATAACTTAATATGTTAATTTGTTTATAAGCGTACAAATAAACATTTCTCTATTTTCCTTACCGTTAGACTTAATGATCTATGGTTTCACTACTACGATTGATTGGTTTTAACACACTTAATTGATAGCTTTGATTGCCAAGGTAATACACAAGTTATAATTACCTCATTAAATAATTTAACAAGATGCCGCCAAATATGTATAGCTTGGAAGTATTCTAAAAGAACAGCTGATTCCATATCTGTAAAATGTAATTAATGTGAATTGGTGTTATCGTGACTTCAAATTTATAAATAATTATTCTCCTTGATCGTGACATATATCGGGGTTGAAAAGTAAATCTGATGAACGCCATTGTAAAATAGCGTGAAACATTTAATGTTTATTTTTCTTCTTATTTAATTAATTTTTGATGATAATTATATTTAAAATTCAAGATATTGCATGCGTATTCTTTTTAACTTTATAAATAAAGTTAATTCACAATACCTTCGTGTTTTATTAGAACCGATGAGTAAAAGATGAGATAAATGATACATTTGAATAAATCATCCGAGTAACCGGGTACTCGATCGGAAGATTGAGCGAGTAACCGGTTACTAAAAATCGTCCGATTTGCCAACACTAATCAGTATAGCTGTGTAATAATCACTTACCCTTCAGTGTATGATTTTTTTACTTTTCAGGAATTAATTTTAACAAAGAATTTGGTCAACACATCCTGAAAAATCCCTTGGTTGTGAATAGTATGATAGAGAAGGTAAGTGCATAGTAAGACTTACAATAAATCAAAAGTGATTCATTATTTAAAAAAAAAGAATGAATTTAAGAAACAGTGGAATCATTGTTTTTTTAAGGAATAGTTTAAGACTATTAGAATGAAATTCAATGAATGCTTATATCTGATGCAGCCTTGACAAACCAGAAAGATAAAATTATACCCTTGGACAATGCCTGATGCAGTCTGCCACTGTCTGAAGAGATTAGAAGTGACTATGCACTTAAAATGAACATAAACCTGAAGGAAGAGATTATAAGTGTATTAGGGCTATACACTCTCAAGCTGTATTTGAGATTTGCCCAAGTTTATCCTTGTGAGGGGAACACCAGAGTGCCTTTAAGACTGTTCTGCCTACAAGTACAGCATAATTTAGTTACCGTATAAGAAATAAAGTAATTCAAATATACAAACTATGAACAGCAAGTTTTAGTCTTTTAAATACAAACTAAGTATTGTTTGGGTATCTTAGCAATTTATATAATATGATATTATCTCAGTATTACCAGTTAAATGTTGATGAGAATGAAGGAGGGGGTGGGTGTTGTTAATTAATGTTTGCAGTAGTGGTAAGATAAATTTGATAAAGGCATAAAATGGAAATGGACTGCATTTTCTTTTCACATGGCAGAATAGGATTTATACAGAGGATAATTAGTGTTAAATAGTTGGATATGGAATTTTCTTCACAAGTTGGACAGGATTTTATGAAATTTTCATGACCTGAGTGCAGAGCACAAATGGAAAATAAAAAGAAAAATCCTGTGCCACCTGTGAAATAAATTCTATTAGAGTTCAATTACAAAATGTTAAATTTTCTATTTATTTCATTTTTTAAAATTCATTACTTTTGCCTCTGTCTTTTTGTACCACACTGTCAGAGGCTATGATGTCAAGATGTCATACCCTCTTAGCAATTGTGAGATTGAATACGTTACAAAAACATGGATTTCAACAAAGTATTTGGAGAAACCTTGACAGTTTTAACAACACTCGTGATGATGGGAAGGAAAATCTCCAATTTTGTTGCATTTCTGATATTATTTTGCAATGTGACAAAATATTATTTTGATATACTTTCACACTTAGGACTAAGGTTTTGACCTATTGTTTCATTGAGAGTAATAAGACCTTCTTTTCTTTTTGGCAATCTTTCTATTTAAGGGTTTAAACTTCTTATTTCTATTATCTCTTTCTATAATTTGCTGTTAAAATGAACTTCCTATTTTGGCCCAGAAAAGTAATAATTATTGATTTATCTGAAATCAAAGTTCGTGTGAGGGAACTTTCCCTTAAAACAGGCACACTCCTTGGATTAATCTGATTAAGAAAGATTTACCTTCAATTGTTTAAGATGTCAATATACAGTTGTTAAATTTTTCTTCAAGCTTGTTCAGAAGTTTGATGAGAGAATGGAGTAGGATTTCGTGTTTCATTTTCTTGTGTTATATCCTAGAAGCAGAACTGAAGTGCATTTCAATCGTGACAGGATGTAATAGTTCTGGGTTCTCTTCATCATAAATAAAGATTTACAAGACTTATCATATTGATTAGAACTATAGCGTGGATAGAAACACAATAATCCCCCCAGAATATATTGGTGACATGAGAGTTTTGAGGAAACTTAAGGGATTTTTAAACAAATCCATAGAAATCAATGATAGATTTTTCCTCCATAATGCCAAGAAATTTTGTAGTTTATAATGATGAAACAATTCTGTTTCATTTATTTGGAACACCAATATTTTTTTTTTCAATTTGGTAAAATTCAATCATAAATTTAGATTGAAATGATCAAGAAATTTTAATTACAAATTTTACTAATGTTAAAATAATATGAGATGCTGTCAGTGAATTAAAAGTCTCAGCAAAATTGTATTCAAAGACTTGCCTAAAATCACATAATTAATTCTCAGGATAGTGAGTAAAGCCACAATATTTAGACAGGAACTTTGTCACGTAAATTTAAAATAACAGATCAGTCACCTGCATGGCGCAGTGGTTAGAGCATCTGCTCAAGAGTCAGAGTAAGGAGTTGATCCTTTATATGTAGCAGGTTCAAATCCCACTGTGAGATGTAGAGAACAGTCCTTCGGAAGAACCCTATAAAACAATGTCCCATTTCACAGAAGGTGTTGGGAAGTAAAAGATCCCTTGCTGATCAGTGGCCCTGAGTGTTGAGTGAAGGTCTAAATTTGTATCCCTCCACCAGCAAGTGGAGATCTCCATATGATTGAAAAATTCTCAAGAGGGAGGTTTAACAACGGACTATTTTTAATTAATTTTTATGCTTAGGGTAAATATTTTCATTCTAATAAAAGAACATTTATTTATTATATCACAGCAGAAGTTTTTTTTTATCTCTAAAAGTGTGAAAACATGTTCCAAGTATAAAATTGTGACTGTAAATAAGATGCACATATAAGTAATTGCTATTAGTTTCTTTTTTACTTCCTCTATTTCTTATGCCAATAGAACAGAAACATTCATTTTAAATATCTCCTTAATCAGTGTATTCATTTTCTTATGGTGATTGATACATCTTGGAAATTTATTTGTCAAATAGGTTTTTTATTTTTTTATCATTTTTCAAGGAAAAAATGAGACATTCCACTCAGAGTGCAGGGAAATCAATCAAAACCTTGTGGTTTCCATGACAACAACTCGGGATATCAAATTGTGCCTATATTTGCAGAAGTTGATTGTATGTATGAGATTGGATTTCTTATACGCAGAGATGCCATTCTAGAAAAATGCCATAAAATGAGCTCATTACGAATTCTGCTCTGTTCATGAACAAAAAGATCAATAGCGTCACAGCCCATAGGGAATCCCTCGTCCAAGTTAGAGTCTATAATGATAATGCTTTTAATGGGAGAGACTGGACCCCATTTGTTCCCTGGGAACGTGCTTTAAATGAGGAGCATATTGTTCCGTCAGCTGATGTTTATTGAGCTTTGAATGAGCTTTGGATGATGATCATCAACAGTTTTCTTTCTTTATTTCCGAAGTAATTTCATGAAGAGCAGCAATTACTAAAGGCATTAAATTAATTCAATGTTTATTAATTTTTCAAATACTTAATGGACTATTAGAACTGATTTCTTTCTAAGTTATTATATTGGGTAAGGTTTAGGTATGGTTTGTCATTAAAATGAACAGTTAATCTGTGATGTAGATTCTCCTTTAATTAATATTTATAACAGTTTTATACATTGAATGAGAATCATTATTAAATGTGTGCTTGTGGCTCTTGTGTACGGAAGCCCATTAGTGCCAACCTGTATATGTAAAGGAAAAGCGATATATAAAAGCAAACCTCTATATATAAAGGAAATGCGATATATATAAAGAAAACCTCGATATATATAAAGGAAATGCGATATATATAAAGAAAACCTCGATATATTAAAGGAAATGCGATATATATAAACAAAACTTCGATATATATAAAGAGAAAAAATTCCATCGCCTGACCTTTAACATGTTTAATGACCTTCATTACAACAGAGACTTCGCTAACATATGATAAGCAGCTCCCGGTCCAATGTTTTGATTGCAATCAGTTGATGTGGCTGTTTCATGACGGTATTCAGCGTGTTTCCTTCATTTGTGTATCTTGATAATTATGACGATTAAAACTAAAGCTAAAAGAACTGCTGCTCTTCTTACATTTCAGACGTGTTGGGCAGAATAACACCAATAAGAAACTTTTCTGCTTAAAATGTATATTACATTGCACTTAATGTTGGGGGCAGGCTTGGGGTCAATTACTTTGAAATGTAATTAATTACTTTCAAATACATTGATAATTTTGTCAATTACTTGCAATTACAATTACATTGATTTTTTCAAATGTAATTAATTACTTTCAATTACTTTGAGAAATGTAATTAAATACATTTCAATTACTTCGAGTTTTATTTTTATAAAAAAAAAAAATAAAGATTTTTTTAAAAATAAGATTTCATAGCAATCGAATTCGAACTTTCATTCAGTGTTTTTGTTCTTGGGTATGATAGGGGTTTACACCTGGTCAAAATTAGACCTTTACCTTATAATGAGTGTGACACACTGTATAAACAAATTAAACATTATGAGACAATTAATTATTGTACAAACACAAGCCCATGCTACACCAGTATGGTGTATGGCAAGATCTTTTTTGTTACTTTCTCAAATCCATATTTTTGAAGGAAATAAATAATATCTATCACAATTCCATTCATTATTTTTTATCTTAAAATGAATAGAATACAGATAAATCTAAAAGGGGATATAGTTAGTCTAATTGCTGTAAAACAAATTAACTATCTAAACAATCATAATGTTATTTGCAAGTGGGAATAGGGAGAACTGAGATTTATAAAACATGGGAATAAGTAATATAAACCCACCAGTATAAAACTAGGTATCAGTATGAGACACCTTTTTAAATATAAACTTTCATTTTGAAAAAAGTAATTGAAATGTAATTGAAAAGTAATTGAAAATACATGACCTTTTTTGAAATGTATTTAAATACATTCAATTACTTGTAATTGAAAGCTTGCTCAAATACAAATTACTTCCAATTACTTTGAAAAATGTAATTAATTACACTCAATTACAATTACTTTATTAAATTACCCCATCCCTGGTTGGGGGTCTTTTTCAATCGAAATATAATTCAGTGCAAAATACAAGTGTTTTATCTTGTTTTATAAGTTCTTTAAGGTCAAGATCTAGTAAATGAAAGGTGCCTACAGATTTATCAAATTTGGGAAATAAATTCCTTTATTGATGCTTTACAACTTTAGCTTGGTCAAATAGGGTGTTTCGGGGCATAATTTGTAGGTAAACAAGATGAAAAACTGTATTTTAAACTGTCATTTTCAATGAAAAATTAAGAAAACCAGTCATGAATATGGAAGTTTTTTCTTATTTGACAAAGGAAATGTATCCAGATTGCCTACAGTCTTTCAGAAAACGGTAATTAGTATGTTAATGGCCTCTTCTTTAAATCAATATCAAATGTAATATAGGTATCCGGTTTACTTTTCATATGATTTCAAATTGAAAGTCATGAAAATACCCTATTTTCTACATAATTCTGCTAAAGCCGTAAAGTACGGGAAAAGGAAAGTTGAAATTGATTATGACGTCGTAATTGATCTAGCACCAAAAAATTAGTCTTAAGTTATTTACTAGATCTTGACCTTAACGTTTTACTATGTTTTTTTACATAATTAATGGAGGATTTCAAATCGAATTAATTTACGACGTGGGACAAAAATCCGCAGTTTAATTATGTAAGTGTGCATGCACTAACTCGTTTCTTTTTATTTATTCACAAATACTTGATTTTTTCATACCAAAAGACCTTAAATTATTACGGTAATATACATGTCGCTTTCTTCCCTTATATTCAAATGAAGTGGATACCTCCATCTCTCCCATTCCGATTCTTTTTTTTATATACATATATAATCAATGGGCATACTAGTAAATTATTTTTTATAATGAGTTTAAATATAAATTTGAACTAGGGCATTAAAAGAATTGTTAAGACTCCACGTTTAACATTATTTTCATAAATTCTCGGTTGTGAAACCAAAGGTATTAAGTTTGGTAAACACACACACACAAAAAAAAAAGTTGGGTTGTAAAAATTAACGAAATGGGTCAAAATACATGTAAATCAAATAAAAACACAGAAAATACGATGCATGTGTTACATTAAAGATTTAAATCTAAGTTTAAATTTGTCTATAAAAATTATCAAGATAAGTTTAAACTTTAGATTTAATCTTCTAATGTAACACATATACTTATTTCATGAATGTATTCAATTAATCAATTCAATTGCTCTTCTCAATTAAGTGCATTATTTTAAGTAATGTTACAATTCAGTTCATTGATATATGCATGTACAAACAAATAAACACTATTAACATGATTAAATAGAAACATATTGCCGATTCTGGGAAAGTTATACATGAGTACTGTAACTGATCCCCCCCCCCCCCCCCCCCCTTGGTGTTAATCTGTATATAATCTTGATGGACAGCCGAGCGCAACAGGTCACGTAGTGGAAAATTTTCTCTTTATATATATATAGCATTTCTCTTTATATATATCGAGGTTTTGTTTATATATATCGCATTTCCTTTAGATATATATATCCAGGTTTCCTTTATATATATATCACATTTCCTTTATATATATCCAAGTTTTGTTTATATATATCGCATTTCCTTTACATATATACATGTTTTGTTTATATATATTGCATTTCCTTTATATATCGAAGTTTGCTTTATATATATCGGTTTTTCTTTATATATAGAGGTTGTCACTAATGGGCTTCCGTACTTGTGCACCTATGAAGAAAGAAAAAAAAGACAATCTCAGCTGTAAGAAATCTGGCTTCATTATAATGATGATAAATGAGGTCTTGGTAATCATTAGTAAACCACAAATCAGTTTGATTCCTGACATTTGATCAATATTAGTTTGTAAATAAACCACATGTAAAATTCCAAGGAAGAGTAGGCCAGGAGATAAAGTTACCTTTACAAAATTGAAATTTTCCCATTTAACTTTGACATATACTGAAAGGAAAAAGAAACGCAGGGTAGCATAATTTTCGATAAAAATTTGACCACATGACCGAAAATTACGAAAATTGGTCAGAAGGGAAATTTAGTTACTGTGCATCAAAATCAGTATTCAGAATTACTCAACCATAAAATTTATGACGTCACGTAGGGAAAACGCTAACAAGCCCAAAACACGTGTAATTTGATAACGACGAGTTTGTCAACAAATCTTATTAGGGTCTGTAAGTCTCGTTTGCTTTCACTTTCGTTTCACGACTTCCGGGTACATCAGCGTTCGTAGTAACAATATGGTGTATTGTTTTGCAATCGGTTGCACGCATCGCACAGGGGGAAAACAGATGTGCAGTTTATTCCGATTCCCAACAGACACAAAAGAACGGAAAAAATGGATTGACAGATGCAGGTGAGTTAATATATAGAAAAAGAATACCTCAATAATATCGCTGTGTTAATTTAGAGGTCATTTGAAGATGCTTGTTACAAACTAAAGTTGCAAGTGTATTTCTATGCTTTTAAGGACGCAGATGTTTGAAAACACCATTTATATCGCAGCAGCTTTGTGTACTTTTATTTGACAATATTATATTGTGATTAAATTTACAATGAAATCGCTTGTTCAGTTCCTTACCCCCCTCCCCCTCCCCACCCTTCCATAAGTAAAGATTAAATCATCCTTTTTACAAAACAATATAACAATGTTCTGCAGTGAAGTTTTTCACCATATTAACTCATTTTAAATACTATTATTGATTAGTAATTTATCATATTTAAACATATGACACCAGAATTTATTCTAAACATCTTTTTAAAAAGATTTTTTAAACATAATATCCTTTTCCAGACGGGCAGACAGGGAGTACAACTCAAATGACAGGCTCTGCAGCTGCCACTTCACAGATGGAAAGAGGGAATTTGGGCCCACAATTTTTGCATATAGCAAGAATGTGGGGTATTTTCCTGAAATAAACACTCCAAAGAGGTAACTGGCAAAAAAAGTCCTACAAAATTATACTGAAAAAAGTGCCTTGACTTCTTATACGTTTTTTAAGATTTTATATCTTTCAAGGAAAAAGTTGGATAGTGTAGCATCATCCTCCTCCCATCCAATACAAAATGACATGACTCTTGCTGTCAGGACGCACCATTCTGTTACAGATCACGATTATTGCAGCAGTACCGAACAAACAGACACAAAAGATCATTCTAAAGAAGGTATCCAAAATATTTGACAGACTTGCATTTTGAAAACTAGAAAATTATAAAATTTGAATCCTCATTAGCCCTGTGATGTTAAGTATCTATTTGCCTCTTTATACTTCTTATAAATACTCTTTACATAAAAGTGTGGTAAAACATTCTAATTCAGACACCACTGCTTTCAAAGAATCCTTCCACAGCATACATTTTCAAACTGATTAACAATTAAAATGATGAGGATTTCATTTTATTAACATTTAATGGACAATATTCTAGAACAGACAATATACTGATTACTAGATAGATTTCAATAATTTTACAGCATATACATTTTTATGATTAGACTCATTTAAAATATACTTGCTCTAATATTTACTAGCTTCAGTTTAGTTTATTTCACCCATACCAAAATATTTGTACATGAACATTCAGAAAAGATTTTAAAATGCATCCGATTCAAATTATCCCCTGAAAATATTTATTAATAAATAATAATGTGATTGAACAAAATGAATTACACATTACAGTGTCAGCCTTGGAAAAACAGATTGCCAATTTGCAAGAAGAAATCAGGGATCTAAAATTGCAGAAGCCAAAGATGTCAATAAAAGACATCATAAATGACACTGAAAAGGTAAGTTGCACAGAAGGAGCAAATGTATTTTCTATTCAATACAGTTTAAATAACACTGAAGTGTTTTTACAAACTTCATATAGTAATACATTCTTTTTTCTTTAAATACCATGCAAAATAGCTAAAAAAAAAAGTAAATTTCATATTCAAATGTATTATGTTACATATAACTACATTACGTCAATACGTTTACAGTGTACATCAAGTTGATGAACATATCAAAATACATGCAACTTTGTTTGTATGACTAATTTAATAGATAAAGTATTTGAAATAAAAAAATACAATATAAACTTTTCAGTGTTTGTTGCTTGTTCAGATTTAAACTGTTGTGGTGGCACTGACTTAGACAAGGGCAATTAGTGTTACAATAATTATACAGTAAAATAATGAACTGAAATGTTTTGACGTCTATATTTACAAATCTTTCCCTTTATATAACACTATGACTACTGAAAGCAATGCATATTTATAACCGTATAAATACAGGTTCCTCGAATGTCATAAACCTTTGACAAATTTTTTTAGTGACGTCATAAAGGGTCAAAGCGCATTCAATGGATTACATATGTGCCGTTGATTTTAAAATAAAATATTTCACACATTAGAAGTTATAATCAGGCAAATATAAAATATGAATAAGTCACAAATGTAAAAACAAGTTATATTGCATCATTTTAAAACATTTATCAAGCTACGAATAAGGGTTAGCATGATCAAAGTCACCATAAATTTGGTTTTATCATGTTTATGGAATTGATCTTGTGACTGATAGATGTTTAAAAAAGATACCTTATTTCTTAAATAATATGTGTCTTAAATATTTAAAAATAAGATTTTAAACAATAAAATGTACACAGGTGATAAGAATATCAACAAAGCATGTTCCCTATTCAATATTGACAATGTCCCATAAACTATACAAGCTTAATTCGGTTGTAGATGTTGCTCTACACCTCCTTCCCAGCTGATGTATTTCAAGTTGTGGTAAATATGCTGTACAGAATGGCACCATTTAACTACTACGCTGGATGGACTGTGAACTGTTTCTCTATTGAGGATCAATTACTGATTACATTGATGAAGCTGCGTCTAAATTGCCGTGATCTGGATTTATCAGTTAGATTTGTAACAAGCAGGGCCACTATTTCGAACATTTTTAACACTTACGTTTCAGTTTTGCACGAAATTTTCGTTGATGGAATTCTGAATGAAGTAGGTATTCCTAGTCAGCTTAAGTGTAAAGGGTCAATGCCTAAGTCATTTGAAGAGTTTGCATCTGCTCGTATAGCTATGGATGCTACAGAAATTTTGCAAGATGTTCCTTCAGACATGAATTCACAGTCCCTCTCTTACAGTAATTATAAGAGCAGACACACTGTCAAGGCAGTCACATGCGTTTCACCAAATGGTGCACTAGTATACTCTTCGGACTTGTATCCTGGGTCTACTTCGGATGCAGCCATTGTAGATCACTGTGGAGTGTTGAATCAGCTTCAACCAGGAGACCTCATATTAGCAGATAAGGGTTTTAACATTTTTGACAAGCTTCCTTCTGGTGTTTCCTTAAACATTCCACCATTCCTGTCACAGAAGGCACACTTCACAAAGGAGGAGGCTGCACTGTGCTACAAAATAGGGAAAGCCAGGATTCATGTTGAGAGAGCAAATGAACGCATCAAAAACTATGATATTCTAAATCACATTCCTGCTCAATATCGACACATTTCGACCAAAATTTTTCAGCTATGTTGTTGTTTCATAAACCTTCAAGCACCTCTTCTTAAGGAAATTGCTGACAAATATGAAATTTAGATATGCTATTAAAAGATACCAGAAATGAATTTCACAGTCAGTATTATTTCATAATTCAAAAAGAAAATTAATAGGAAAGAGAACTGAATTTACTTCAGTTTGTAAAAATTTTCATACAGGATTTACAGTATAATTGTGAAAACAAATAACATCATTTATCATTCAGTTGTCCTTTAAAGCCACTTTGTTTTTTTTTTTGCATTCTTCCTAAAAACCTGTTGAAAAAATTTTAATGCAAAGATTTAAAAGAGAACTTCCTCCAAAACTTTCATGTCAGATTATAGGGTATTGATGTATTTCATATCAAAACATTTAGAAAATGGAATTTCACAAATAAAGTTCAACTTTTTGGATTTTGTCTATCCCATGATCTTAGAATATTACCAATGTTACTAACCTGATTCACTTTAGTGATTCCAAAAACACCATAAAATAAAAATCAAGCAGGGCATATATGTTGGGGGCCCATGTCCTGTCCTTAAAAATTCTAACAATCTGCAGGTCTTTAGTGGTCCACACAGCCAGATCACAACACTCTGTCCCAGTAAGGTAGAGCTGGCCCTGGATTTGATGCCAGTAATCATGTGTGGTCTTTAATGATAAGCTTCCACCATTATCAACTGAAAAAATTAAGTAAAAGTTATTCTGTTGTAGATTCTCCTTAAAATGTAATAAATCCTCTTTTGATAGTGTTTGAGCTACTAAATGAGTTCTACCATAGTGACTAGACTTTTATTGCTACTTCCATAATTTTATAACACACGATATTAAAAGGAGCAATAGGAAGGCATCTAATAATTAAGAAATAAGGTATCATTTTTTGAGTTTTATTGGGATGTAAAACGGGTTGGTCACGTGATCAAATCCCATAAAGCCCGGAAGATTTGATCATGCGCCAACCCATTTTACATCCCAATAAAACTAAAAAAATGATACCTTATTGCTTATATTTACATTTGTGACTTATTCATACTTTAAATTTGCCTGATTGTGACTTTTAACGTGTGAAATGCATTATTTTTCAAATCCAACGGCATGTTTGTAATCCACTGAACGCGCGTCGACCCTTTATGACGTCACTGAGAAATTACGTCGAACATTTATCCATACGAATATCTATGACCTCTTGACCCCGTACCTGTATTTATACAGTTATAAAAACGCTTGCTTTCAGTAGTATTATATAAAGGAAAACATTTGCAAATGTAAATATTATTTGTTAAGATATGTATCTGCTCTGCAATACCTAGGAAAAAATCCTTAATATCTGAGCATGCCTCCATAATGGTCTTGTCCTTGGCTGTAAAGGGACATTTCACCTCTACGATAGCAGGCACTTTTGATGGCTGGTCCTTCTGCTGAAGGTGGACAATGTTAGTTTTAGGAAAATCTCCCTGAACGAAGCCATCAGGTGATGCCCCTAAGACTCCTGATTCATGCAGCCATATACCTGAAATACAAAAGTACAAGCATGTACATAAATGTATACCTTCATTAAGTGATGATGTAAACATCTGTCGATTTAAGCTGCTTACATGACTTAGGAATTAATTTACATTAAAGCTCAACAGAGTTGATTGTGTACAGTAAAATAATTCTGATTTCATGTCTAATCTACTCTTATAATATAAAAGACAAGCACTAACATTATGATATAAAGGTATATATGTAGCTGGTAAAATACATTGTACATATAAATGCATGCATCTAAATGAAATAAGGAAGGTTGTGTACTAAAGATTTGTTTATGCACTTTATGCATTTGTTATTTCTTAACTTTCATACACTCTTGATGTTAATGCACCCACAATTTAACTACTTGCCTGTTGGCAAAACTGTGACTGAACCTGCTTTGCAGTATTCTTCCAAACCAACTTTCTCGTGAGTGATACCCCACTGAATAGGAGCCCTTCTTTCCAAGTTGTAAGCACTTAAAATTCTCTTTTTAAGTGACTCCGACAATCTATAAAAGAATATTACAAATCGGGTATTTCAAAATTAATTCATATGTTCTTAGTGAGAAAAAAAATCATCAATATTGTATAAACCTTACTGGCATCAGATATTTATTTATGTAGTTGCTAAAACTTGCAACTAGGAATTTGAATTTTAAGTAAAATAGAATTTAAGATATATTGTAGTAACCATCTGAAAATATTTGTATAAACATAGAATTTAAAGATACCTGTTTCGTCTTGCTGCTCCAATAATTAGGCCAAAATTTGAAGCTGTAAATCTATATTTTCTAATAGCAGCCCACAGAGAGTTTTCACGCTGGCCAGCTGTCATAAATGCCGCCTCCATAATCTTTTCTGGAGAGATAATAAGGTGTTTTCGAAGCCATGTTTTAGGATCATCAGCACTGATGTACGCCTCGCTCATAAGCAAATCTTCAATCAATGGTACTGGACTGCCAGGGGTCTTGGGCTCCTCTGAGAGAATCCAGTGTAAAGCTACAACATATTTTGCTAAATTAGTATAGCATAGTACCAGAATATATATATACTTTGTGTTTTCAAGATTTTTGTAATCTCTTATTTGATATACACTAACTTGTAAAGGTAATGTTAGGTAAAAGACTATAAAACCTAGTTATATCCTTAATAAATAGTACATCCACATCAACAGGATTCAGTATAACAATGAAGACAAAAAAATCAAGCACACTTTCAACATCAACATGTAAACAAGGCTGAACTGAAAAATGAACTCCTCAAAACTGAAAAATAAACTCCAAAGAACAGCAACCTGTGAAGCGCCCCAACTGTCCCAGCTGATGATACAAAAATGATCTGTCATTGTCCGTTACTTTTCTTGTCAGTGCTCTACATAATTTGAGTATTTCAAAAAACATTTTCCTATTAGATTAATGTACTATGTGATATTTCAGAGTTTGCAAAACTTGTCAGTTTTGTCTCGTTTACCAACAAAAAATTGTAGATGTCATGCATAACTTCAGTATAAGATGGTCATGTTTCTTGATCTGAATTTACTCCATATCCCTCTTTATGGGAATTTTGTACCTGTAGATCATGTAGATAAGGGGAGGGGGATATTTTATTTTAAAAATATAGTCATTTAATATTGGGGGGGGGGGGGTCGTTTTTGTTTTTTTTTTTTTTAACTTTTTTGATTTTAATTAAAACCTTTTTTGTTTTTATGAGTTTTGATTTACATATGATCTAACAACTTATAGTGCCAATTGAACTTGAATTTTCAAAAAAATAAATAAAGGAAAATTTAAGACTGACAAACCCTTACATTTAAGCATGTTTCATAATATTTTTTGCCTAACTTCTATATAATATTTAACATCCACTGATTTAATTGCTGTGCACTACATACATCGTCAAATGGAGTCCAACTAATATAATGCTAACCTGTGAAAGTTGCAGGTCAAAAATGACTGACAGAATTTTTCAAGTTTCACATACCCTGATGTTTATATTAAAGAATTCTTAAGGACATTGCTTATTAACACATACTTGTAATCCTGCTGCTTTGGGGGATACAGCTCAGCTATCGTAACAGTGGATTTTGGTGGTGCCGACTTTGGATGTTTCAGCCAAGAACATTTTATGTCTGTTTTACTTGCTCTTTTATAGCTGTAATTGAAATATAAAATGTCTTCAAAAGCTACTTCTTATTTTGCACACGCTTACTTGAATTTTAAAAATCAAAAAGTTTAGTTCATATGTACATTGTACTGTTTGTACATTTTTTTTTTCATTGAACCCTGATTCCCAGCGAGGCTAAGCAACTCCATCTTTCCAGAAAAAAAGCTGTTTCCATAAAATCAGACATTCAGCTTTTTTATCAATTACACTGACACTTCTACTATCAAACCTTGTCCAGTTTATAATTATATTTACCATATGGCTCAATGGCAGAAAATAGAATTTTTGGAGTGGAAAAGTCGAATTCAACTATGAAATGGTATGTGCTAATCCTGGACAGAGAGCGAAATAAAAAAAAAATGTTGGTCTGAAAATTCAATTCAAGTGTCTAAATAATATAGTTAATGAATAAAATTTGTTTACCTCTCATATTTCATAACATTACTTCGACATATTAAATGATTACTCCGATGTAATTTTAGAAACAGATTTTTAGCCAATCAAAACCTCTGCCCATTATCAGTATACATCATTTCATGGTTGAATTCGACTTTTCCACTCGGCGAGCAGATCTTTGACATTGTTTATGGAGATAAAAGGTGTGTCTCTGAGGGAGGGGTTACTCCGTGTAAATAAGAGTTGGATACCTTGTGTTATTATAATACTATAAGATAAAAAAATTATTATAGAAACAAGTGCCTGTGGTTTTATCTCCTAAAATCATCTGGGTACAAATTACAATGATAAATCAATGAAATATGGACAAAATATTTAAGCTTTCACATTTCAAATCCCTCAGTGCAAAAGACCTCAGATGATTTTCTTAAAAATTATTCTTCATACCCAAAGAGCAATGCCGCAGCAACATGGTGGCATTTGTATTGTCCCATTGGGCACTGACATGTTGCATCCTTCACAATTCCGTCTTCAGCATCCAAAAATATCTATGGAGTATGGATACAATTTTTAATAAAGTGTTATTAATATAACACCTTAGAATGTATAGGCCTAGACCTGTAAAATATATTCAACCTTTGTTATATATTAATTTGGTTGTATATTGAAAAACCGCAGACTTCATAAGCATTTTTCATTATTAATGTTGCCCCCCCCCCCCCCCCCCTTTTCATAACGAACGAAAAACAGCTCCAGTATACATTTCAAAACCCAAGATACTAAACCCTTCTTTATCCTGCTAAGTTTCAATTACAAACCAATTAATTTCATCTTGTAAATGTTTTTTTCAGTTAATAAAAAATATCTCTTATTGAAAGGCAAGCTCTAAAACGAATGCTGAAGTACCTACCTGTACTTTGTACGATGTATCTCTCATTGAGGCTTGAACGCAGGCATTAATAACTCTCAGCTCGTCAACTACAAACCGTAGGACCCTCCCACTTTCCACCGCTGCCTCACTCTTCCTAGTTAACTTAGTGTGCCCCTCAACATACTTGACCCAATACAAAATCGAAAGAGCCATAATAGCGAATGTACCCGGAAGTCAACTTTCACGCAAAATCTCGCCTGTCACGTGACGAGACTTACAGACCCTAATTGGCACAGTTTACGGAAGTTCAATGGGGTCTTCATTTCAAATTGCCTACTTAAGGAAAAAGGCAACAACGGTTTACTAAGCAGTCTCTTGTAAATTTTCCCCCATAAAACTTTTTACCCGTTGTCAGAGAGGGTCTGGAATGGTTTTCAATCAACCGTGACGATGACGATAACGCGAAACAGAGCCATGTTACGAGCGGGTTATTCGTCCTGCCATCTCTTAAATCGCCACCTTACTACCACAAAAACAGCCATTTATAGAGTAGACGATTATAATCATTACATTCATACGAAATTTGAAAGAAAACAGTCCCGCAATTTGGTTTTTTGAGCCAGTCAACTTACGGTTGTATTCCTCTCACTGGCGCATGCGCGCACCGTTTAACTTATTTTTTGCGTGGTTACCCATGCTAAATATAGCCAGAATTTGAAAGATAAACACTCTGATGAAATTCCATGCAAAGGAGAAACAAGACTCTGACAAAAATGCACGAGAAAGACATTGAAGATAATGAGAGTTTTCGATTTTCACTTTTGGGGGGTATCGTCATTTGAGCTTCAATAACTCATGAATAATTAGTCAAAATCATATGCGAACTTGGTTTTATCTTTTTGAAAGATGATTTTCAAAGGTAGATAAGAAAACTAAAAAGTATTTTAAGAAAAACAAATTTAATTCACCTCAAAAGTTTACCCTGCGTTTCTTTTTCCTTTCAGTATACATGGAGTTAACTTATAATGTTTTTACAATGTCTTGTTCCAAATCAAGCTGATGAAAATCAGATCCTCGATGCTCCTTTTTAGCTCACCTGAGCCGAAGGCTCAAGTGAGCTTTTCTGATCACATTTTGTCCGGTGTCTGTCCGTCCGTCTGTCTGTCCGCCTGTCTGTCCGTAAACTTTTCACATTTTCGACTTCTTCTCAAGAACCGCTGGGCCAATTTCGACCAAACTTTCCACAAAGCATCCTTGGGTGAAGGGGATTCAAGTTTGTTCAAAAAAGGGCCATGCCCTTATTCAAGGGGAGATAATTGAGAATTAGTGAAAATTTGGTGGTATGTTTTAAAAATCTTCTTCTTAAGAACCACTGTGCCAGGAAAGTTGAAACTTATGGGGAAACATCCTCAGGTAGTGTAGATTCAAGTTTATTCAAATCATGACCCCCGGGGGTAGGGCGGGGCCACAATTGCCGACCAAAGTTTTACATAGAAATATATAGGAAAATTCTTAAAAAATCTTCTTCTCAAGAACAGCAAAGCCATAATTGCTCATATTTATATGGAAGCATCCCCAGGTAGTGTAAATTCAAATTTGTTAAAATCATGACCCCCGGGGGTAGGGCGGGGCCACAATGGCCGACCAAAGTTTTATATAGAAATATATAGGAAAATTCTTTAAAAATCTTCTTCTTAAGAACAGCAAAGCCAGAATTGCTCATATTTATATGGAAGCATCCCCAGGTAGTGTAGATTCAAGTTTGTTCAAATCATGACCCCCGGGGGTAGGGCGGGGCCACAATGGCCGACCAAAGTTTTACATAGAAATATATAGGAAAATTCTTAAAAAATCTTCTTCTCAAGAACAGCAAAGCCATAATTGCTCATATTTATATGGAAGCATCCCCAGGTAGTGAAAATTCAAATTTGTTAAAATCATGACCCCCGGGGGTAGGGCGGGGCCACAATGGCCGACCAAAGTTTTATATAGAAATATATAGGAAAATTCTTTAAAAATCTTCTTCTTAAGAACAGCAAAGCCAGAATTGCTCATATTTATATGGAAGCATCCCCAGGTAGTGTAGATTCAAGTTTGTTCAAATCATGACCCCCGGGGGTAGGGCGGGGCCACAATGGCCGACCAAAGTTTTACATAGAAACATATAGGAAAATTCTTTAAAAATCTTCTTCTCAAGAACAGCAAAGCCATAATTGCTCATATTTATATGGAAGCATCCCCAGGTAGTGTAAATTCAAATTTGTTAAAATCATGACCCCCGGGGGTAGGGCGGGGCCACAATGGCCGACCAAATTTTTATATAGAAATATATAGGAAAATTCTTTAATAATCTTCTTCTCAAGAATAGCAAAGCCATAATTGCTCATATTTATATGGAAGCATCCCCAGGTAGTGTAGATTCAAATTTGTTCAAATCATGACCCCCGGGGGTAGGGCGGGGCCACAATGGCCGACCAAAGTTTTATATAGAAATATATAGGAAAATTCTTTAAAAATCTTCTTCTCAAGAATAGCAAAGCCATAATTGCTCATATTTATATGGAAGCATCCTCAGGACGTAGTGTAGATTCAAGTTTGTTCAAATCATGACCCCGGGGGTAGGGCGGGGCCAAACTTTTCAATAGTAAACCAATTACTACTTTTTCCTAGCCACAATGCTCGGGTGAGCGATGTGGCCCATGGGCCTCTTGTTTTAACAATATGTCACTTATGAGGCTTGTAAGATCGAGGTTAATCAGATTGGTTAGATCCAAATTATTTTTACAAAAATGACTGAGTTTTGCAGAGGTGCATGTTTGGTAGGGAAGGCTTTTTGTTTTTCCATCTTAATTGATATACAGGTTAACTAGTGTACATGTATTATATCTTCATCCGTCTTCCTTTTATCAAAAGTGTCACTTCAAAATGATAGCCAGCCTAATTGTCTCTCTAGAATAAAGTATCACTTCTAAATGGAAGCCCTAATTGTCTCGTCAGAATAAATGAGAAACTAGTTAGTAAATGTAACTTGAAAAGTATGTGATCCAATTAGATAAACATAATTTCTATTACAATTATTCTTGAGTCTTGCTAGATAGTCATAATATGCATTGTAATATTGGTAATTAATTTGATGTTGATGGATGAGTGCATGGTGCTGAATGCATGCATTATGCACTTTCTGTACCCAATCTAAAGGTGAAAGTTTGTGCTGTACTTGTATTATATAAAGAAATGTCAAATCTAATATAAAAAGACACATTATCTCCTAGTGTTTCCAAGGTTATTTTGTTAATGTCAAACTCAATGAAAGCTAGAAAAAAAAACCCAATACATTATCAATCTGACATCTAAGAATAGTACTTGTATTATAAATTATTTGATACAGATTTTAAAAAATGTGGGAAGTCACTTCCTCTGTACTGGTCACCTGATTTAAATTCATACTTGATTTTATTCACAAAAAGTGAATGAGATAGGGCAGCAGGCAAAGCTTATTTTAGCCCTCTCCCTACTGTCAGCTGATACAAATGTACCTCTTTTTTATGATGGGGGAAAGGGGGGGTATTAGAAAACAATCCTTGTTAATGCTAAAAAGCATGCCAACATTTTTGTACATAACATAATGTTAATGGTGCATATGTTAGAAGTTTATTGAAGTCTTGTAACACTTCATTTTATCAAGCACTCAACATATGCTATACATTTCATCCTTCATTGGTTAAGTCAGTTTGCAGCTTGCGATCTCTTCATCTGCATAACTTGAAGATCTATCTGTATGGTAAAGAATAGGAGCACATCATGTATCTTGAAGTCTTGTGCTCTTTTGTACATTCCAGGGGAAAAGAAAACAACTTGCTTTTTTTTCAAATAGATATTTTGGATAATTGTTTATTTTGTAAAAATTTGTTGCTTTGAAATTCTTTTCAGCCTGTTAAAACTGTCAGATACAGGTTCTCTCAATGTTTCTATATAGAGGATTTACAGTAAACTGACAGCAGGTCCTGATATGGTAAACCAATTTATTATTAAAGCAATACTGGCATATAAACTGCAGTAGCCAATAGAATTATAAACTAGAGCTGGTACTGTGAGTATTGAGCTCACAAAATGATACCCCCCCCCCCATTCCATATGGTTATAATGGCAAAGTCCATGTTTTGCTCTGGGAGACCCAAAGTGAGTGTCAGATCAAAAAGTAAAAAGGCGGTCAAAATGACACCATGTAACAAATATTCTTTGAAAATCTCATTAAATTTTATTCAATGGTAAAGGAGTTGTGCATAAGAGATGGGTACCCCTCAATATTGTAGAAAGAATGGCCATGTCCATGTTTTGCTCTGGGAAACCAAAAAATATGTGTTGGATCAAAAAGTAAAATTGGAGGTCATGTACACAATGACATTATGTAACAAAGATTCTGTGAAGTCTCATTATATTTGATTCAGTGGTATAAGAGGAATTGTGGATAAGAGATGGGTATCCCAAAGCGTAACAGTCAGACGGACAGACATCCTGATCAATATATACCCTCCCGCTTTTCAAGCAGGGATATTAAAAGCTGTGAATTACTATGATTTATTTTTTTGCAGTCTGCTCTTCGACCGACAGATGTCGTTCTGGAGGTAGGGCCAGGAACAGGAAACATGACGATGAAGTTACTGGAGAAAACCAAAAAGGTACGGACAAGTGTAATCAGTCTGTCCCATTGTAACAAGGGCATCAAAAAGGTATAGACGTGTTCATTAATCAGTCCCAAGGTACCATCTTCCTTTTTTGTATAATCACTGAATGTACATATTAAATACTAGGTACCTGGGATTTCAAATTTGGTTCCATCAACAGATTACTGTAAACCAACTGTTATTTGCATTATCTGGCTTGATCTCATAAAAAAGGTTAATAAGCAATAAGCCCTAGTGTCAATTCCTTTACAAGCAACACTTGTCCCTTAAAACATTCTACACTTTATACTGGTCTTGTTTAAAAAAGTTTTCCTGTTTTGATCAGGTAATAGCCTGTGAAATTGACCCTCGACTGGCCGCGGAATTACAAAAAAGAGTGCAGGGAACGTAAGTTTTCATGTAGTAACAGCAACATTCAAGCTCTTTCTTTGTTTTCATACTGTTTGATAAATTGCACACAGTTTTTGAATGATATATTACACAAGAATGTGAAAAGTTTTGACATTTATGAAACAAAATGGATTTTGTTTGTTATCAGGGTTCCAAAAAATAATAAACATATGCTATTATAATGCAAAATCATATACATGTAGATGTAAAAAGTATTTTTTCTATGAGTACATTAGGAACATAAGACTGGAATTTAGCAAATTACACATTTTTGTTTGAACCCCCACCCCAAATGATAGTTTTTTCTAGTATGATTTTTTTCCTATTGTTCAGGCCATACCAGACCAAACTCCATCTAATAGTGGGTGATGTCCTCCGGACTGATCTACCTTTCTTCGACATCTGTGTAGCTAATCTGCCATACCAGGTAATGACAAAAAATTTCTGGCAAAAATTTTCCCCAAAGAAATCTATTCAAAAATATTGAGGAACTGAATTAAAATCATCAAATTTTGTCAGAATTATTTTGTAATTTATACAATTTATAGGAATGAAATCTTGATTGTTGAGGCTTATTTTACTTTTTATATTTCCAGATATCCTCTCCCTTTGTTTTCAAGTTGTTACTACACAGACCATTTTTTAGGTATAAAGTGAAGCCTTTTCCTTCAAAGTACATGTAGTGTATACAGGGTTAATTTTCACCCCGTGTTATTTTCGCCCTTTCCACTTGCAAACAGTTTTGCCCTGTTTTAAATTCACCCAAAGTCAATTCTGTTTAAGATGTTATACTGCTTTATTTGAATTTGCCCCGTTTTAAGTTTGCCCACCTGTGAGTATGTTGAAATGAGCAAAAATAAAACGGG
Organism: Saccostrea cuccullata; assembly: GCF_032062105.1. Taxonomy (NCBI): domain Eukaryota; kingdom Metazoa; phylum Mollusca; class Bivalvia; order Ostreida; family Ostreidae; genus Saccostrea; species Saccostrea cuccullata. Next base: position 7,909 of record NW_026923278.1, on the reverse strand, counting down.
GGCAAAAATTTCCCTGTTTACAGTATATATACACATGTACATGTATACAGTGGAAACAGCTGACATTCATAACACTTAAAAAGTGCAAAACATAGAGTGGGTATTCTTAACTTTGTGGTTTTTTTTTGGCAGGTGTGCCGTGTTAATGTTTCAGAGGGAGTTTGCCCAGAGATTGGTAGCACGGCCCGGTGATAAGTTATATTGTAGGCTCTCAGTTAATACACAGCTACTGGCTCGGGTCGATCACTTAATGAAGGTTGGTTGAAAATTTTGGGTAGAAAGTTTTATACTGTAAAATACTTGTAAATGTTATTTATTACAACATAGAAATTTCATTTGAATTAATTTAAATATACAGTTGAACTATGTTATCTCAAACACTGATATCTTAGAAACCAGGGATTTGTCAAAGTGATTTGGCAGTTTGAAATACTTTTTTAATAAGATTTTAAAATGAATTCAACTTTGAAAGTTTTTAAAAATCATGCCTTTTAGCTGAAAAGTGAAATAAAAACTTATGATTGTGTGATTAATTAAATGTGTATAATATTAAACAGGTTGGCAAAAACAACTTTAGACCACCTCCAAAAGTAGAATCTAGTGTTGTCAGAATAGAGCCAAGGAATCCACCTCCTCCTATCAATTTTCAGGTGTATATGTAATGCATTAAATTATACCCCCCGCAAACGAAGTTTGGGGGGGTATATAGGAATCACCTTGTCCGTCTGTCTGTCTGTGCAAACGTGTCCGGTCCATATCTTTCTTACAGAGGGACATTAGAATCTACTACTCCACAGAAAGATTGCCCATGACCTAAGGGTGTGTCATGACCTTGACCCAAGGTCATTTGGGGAAGTTCAAGATCACTGGAAGAAAAATTTCATAATTCGTGTCTGGTCCATATCTTTCTTATGGATAAACTTGGTAGAACACAAAGATTGCATAGCCCAAGGGTGTGTCATGACCTTGACCCAAGGTCATTTGGGGAAGTTCAAGGTCACTGAAAGAAAAATTTCATAATTCGTGTCCTGTCCATATCTTTCTTATGGATAAACTTGGTAGGTTCTCATTTCACACAAAGATTGCCCATAGCCCAAGGGTGTGTCATGACCTTGACCCAAGGTCATTTGGGGAAGTTCAAGGTCACTGAAAGAAAAATTTCATAATTTGTGTCCTGTCCACATCTTTCTTATGGATAAACTTGGTAGGTTCTTATTTCACACAAAGATTGCCCATATCCCAAGGGTGTGTCATGACCTTGACCCAAGGTCATTTGGGGAAGTTCAAGGTCACTGGAAGAAAAATTTCATAATTCGTGTCCGGTCCATATCTTTCTTATGGATAAACTTGGTAGGTTCTCATTTCACACAAAGATTGCCCATAACCCAAGGGTGTGTCATGACCTTGACCCAAGGTCATTTGGGGAAGTTCAAGGTCACTGGAAGAAAAATTTCATAATTCGTGTCCGGCCCATATCTTTCTTATGGAAAAACTTACTTCTGAAAAACCCAGCGGGGGGTATTTTGTCCCGTTTGGACAGTTCTAGTTTAATGAATTTTTAGGTCACCTGAGTCATTCAGGTGACCTATTGCAATAAGTTCACCAAACTTATGGACATTTTTAGTATCTTCTCTGGAACTACTAAACCTATTTCAACAAATTTTGGCATGTAAAAGCATCTTTGGGCAAAGAAAGAGAGGGGGGGGCAAACAGTGTGAATTTCATGTTTCCTGCCCCATGGAGTCTGATGGTTGAAATCAAAACTATTAAAATTTTTTTCAAAAATCTTCTCTTATCCTGTACATCAAGCAGTCAGGCTTCTGAAGATATTGAGAAGTCAATATATTTCTGTCTAGATTGACCTTGACCTTTGACTTTGTGAAATGTGACCTCAAAATCTGTATTGGTCATCTAATCTTCAGTGGGAACCAAGTACCAAGTTTGATGTCAGTCAGGCTCTATCAATGGGTTCTAAAGATATGGAGTATACAAGATCTTTAATTTGTTTAGAATAGTTTGACCTTTGACTTAGTGACACCCAAATCAATGAGAGTAATATACTTTTCATGAATAGGGTTCAGTGTACCAACTGATATACTGACAGCTACAAAGCAATATGCTGTCTTTGTCAAGGGCATTAAAAAATACTGTACATTTCAAAGATTTTATTTGCAGAAATCAATTGATATTAAATATTATTAAGATTTTAAAACCATTTTACATACAGGAATAAGAAATGTATACAGAATTCTTTAAGATTCTGATATTTTTTTTTAAATTTTAATTTCTCTGTTTTATGCCCCAGTTCTTTTTATTTTACCATGAATGAATATACTTGTAGTAATATGACATTCATTAAATATAATATATCACAGTTTTCTTCGGTATCTTTGTAAAGCAATTTTTTCAGTAAGATTTGGTAAACTGTCCATACAACTGATCCTTGAAAGCTTTATTTTTTATTGCTTTTAACATGTTCATGTCTGATTTGCTAGGAATGGGATGGACTTGTAAGGATCTGTTTCTCTCGGAAAAACAAAACCATTGGAGCTTCTTTCAAGTAGGTACATTTTTACAACTTTGTATTTTGTAGTTAAGTATTTACAAAATACAATAGTAAATATATACTGCAGTGTGAAAGTAACATGGAATTATTGTATTTTACAGGTTTACCAAAGTACTGGAATTACTGGAGAAGAATTACAGGACCCACTGCTCTCTGAAGTCCATTGTAAGTAGCTGCAGTACTTGTAAACATTGATACTTTTGAAAAAGTTGAAATACTATTTTAACTTATAACTTCACAGGTAGAAGAATAGGTAGAGTAATAGTCATTCATTTACTTCGGAATGTAATTGACCCCATTCCAATTAAAAAAATGATTTTAAATTAATTTTGTTTTGTGATTTCATACAGCCTGTAGCCCCTGATTTTGATGTAAAGGAAAAAGTTTCTAAAATATTAGAGAAAGGAGACTTTGACAAGAAACGAGCTCGGTCAATGGACATTGACGATTTTCTAGGGTGAGAGTGATTTATTTTCATAATGATTATTTCAGATCAATTATAGTGATTTTGAATTTTACCATTCACTCAATGTTTTTTTTTCATCATTTTTCAGATTGCTAAATAGTTTTAATGCAGAAGGATTTCATTTCTCTTGAGAAAATCTTCAAAAAAAAAAATGTGCATCACCAAGTCTTTCATTGTTGAATATTGCATGCCTCCAGTGTACTTTCATTTCTGCGTCAGAAAAAAATGGATATTCTTACACTTGTACATGTATGTTATCAGTGCCAAGAAGATTGTTAGACCAAACGACTAGGCATTAAATTATACTCTGTGATGTTAGACTGGACATAAAACTGAATTTGTTACCTATCATTCAGTATCAAATACACTGTATGTGGAGTATTAGGGAAAAAAATGAAATCATCATAAACATAAATCTATATGAAAATTGTTGTTTTTCAATAATTATCAATCATTCATATTAACATCTCCCATAATTTCTGTTAAAGGTTGAGAGAGAGAGAGAGAGAGAGAGGAGGAAAGAGAGAAACAAAGAGAGAGAAAATTGCAGTTAAGTCATAGCAAATTAACAGGTGTTTTTGTTGTTTCAAATAAAATAAAACACTATGAAAAGTATATTTGTCACTGATTTTATTTTTCATGAGAAAGCACTGTGTATTCTTTGATAAAATGTTCCTGAAACCGTGACTTGTTGACCAGAAGAATAAAACATGGAGTACCAGCTTCAACCAAAACCCTGTTAAGTAAAGGGAAATAAACATGTTAATTCATTTTTTGTAGAGTGGAAAACTTGCCTTTAATATTATATTATGAATAATATTCCATCTAACAAACAAAAACTGATAGATTTATATTTGTTTACTTGGGTTGAATAACCTAACATGTCCATAAACGACACAGAGATAGTGAATTTAAAATAAATCTTGACTAGAGAGAAGATAACTTGCCATTTATTTTTAAGAGCTTGCGATAAGGTCCAAGTTTGAGGTATTTGATGTAATGTGGTCTTCTCCTTGTCTTCATAGTATATCTGAAGGACATACAAACACATTTAAGATGGATCATTGTTGCATACATAGATGAAACCCATATCTTAAAAAGTGTTGCAAGGATTTTGTCAGCAGTGTTCATAAAAAGAGAACAAAAGTTCTTATCAAATTTGTAGCTGTAACCACAATAATATACTGCATGTAGTAATATCTTTTCGAAATACTGAAAAATAAGTTTTTTCCATCTCAAAAAAAGTTTTTCTTCCCTATTCTGAACATTAGGATACAACACTTTATAACCTCCAGAAAAAAATAATTTTTTGTTCATTCCAAAATGTTACCCCTATTTAAATTTCATATTTGTAAGTTTTTGAATGAAGAAAATTTCTTCCTAACTATCTACCAATTTTTTTAACCTGAGTTGAGAGAGGGCAAACAAACATTAATTTAAAGATTGGCTTACCAATAAATTTTCTGGTTTGTACTTCTTGTCAAGATCCCAAGAAGCAGGTGGTACCTCTGGACCAAACATATGTATGATGTGATCATAAAATCTGTAAGAAAAGCAAGTTTTCTTATGTCTAACATTGAATTATGTGTCAATTTCCATGCCATATTAGCAGACGTTATCATTCAACTAATGAATCAATAACAGTATCACTGTAAATCACTTTATTTGTGGGAACTTTATTTCTGTGTTACTCTGGTCAGAAAAGAATTACCCGGTAGTGAAAAATGTAAAAAGTTTACACAACAGACAAAAGGGACTATCAATGGCTGATCGACTCAGGTGACCATTTAATACAGGCATTCCATGTGGGGCCCACCATTACCATTAATGCTCTACAAAGTTTTCCACCATTAAAGTCCTATAAACTTACGTGTGGTTTTCACTGAAGTCCTCAATGTAATCTGTCTGTGTGTGTTCTGGATACATGAACAATACAGGCCAGTGAAGAGTGCTGTCAGCATCCACATAAACCATGGCTCCACTAGGATTGTGTAGCTCTACATTAGTGAAGAGAAGTGGGTCGTAGCCTTTGTCTGCCAGTCCAGCTAGCCTAATACCACGACTCTGTAATTAGATAATCATAAAGAACTGTAGAATCATTTAGGTGAACTTGTCAGTTGTGTGCATTAATACCCGATTTTCTATGTAAATTGAAAAAATTAAAATAATGTACATTGTATTTCAAAAAAAAATTATAGCTATTATTGCATGCTTTTTTGTGGTCCATTTATAAGGGTAGCTACAAGTAACATATCAAGTGACGAAGAATATGTAAACTGATAATTATTCATGTCGGGCATATTTGAACATCCAGTCTTTAGAACCTTATCTCACCATTATTGCATCTATAAGTTTCTTGTGCTCTGCAAGTTCTTTTCGTTCTTTTGCTTGTTCTTTCCTTTTTTCTTTTTCTTGTATATGCTGCAGAAGAGAAATATTTAGAGTATTCACAATAAAATAAAATACCTGTAATATATTTCATATTTTTCCAGTGAGATTTAATGTACCAGTAGTTTTAATGTGAATTTTGAGAAAAAAAAGTTTTACCTTAAATTTTTCTGCCTTTTGTTTTATGTCCAAAAGAACTGTATTTGTTTCTTCTATCTACATTCAGTTAAAGATTTCTTAATTTCTAATGAACAAACCTACATATGATACATTGAGGCTCATAAATATTTTTATATGATACTATAATCTATATCAACAACTTTCAATACTTTTATCTTGTTCTAAATAGCAAAATAAAAAAGGACCAAAATAAGTCTAAATGATGCACATTTATATTTTTCAATTTCTATTATTGCAGCCCGGAGGACCCGGCTGCTCTATACATATAAGTTTTAAGTGTTGGTGTATGGGGATTGAGGTGGGAGAAGTTATTCAGAATTAAAGGTTTTCTAAACATTAAAAAGATTGTTAATCAGAATGTTCTTTCCATTTATAAATTACGAGATACATAATATATTTACTTCCATAAAGTGAATTTGTAAAAATATGTATGTTTTTGATATCTAATATGTTAAGTTGCTTATCATTTACCATCGAAAAAATGACAGGTCCCTTTTTTCAGAACATTGAATTTTACTTATTGCATAAAAACATACTCTACACAGTTTGTGTTTTATATTTATTCTTAAAGTGAAATACATTTTTGAAAATAGGTGCATGTGTCTAGTTTCAATTTATATTTTATGCAGCCAACATTTACCTGAGGAATTGATAAAGTTTTAAAGGGTATTGTTTTTGTTCGATTACATCAATGTTTTCTTGCTTGCTATCTGTATAAGGATACAGCTAGTCCTAGATCACTCCATAAGCTAGCTTCTGCATATTTCTTCATCTCCATACAACACTGAGCACCTAGAAAATTCAATGAAGACTTCCTGTAAACTTTGATTATACTGGTAGTGGGCTACTATTTCTTTCCTAAACAATCATATACATGTACTGGTATTTAAAAGACATCCTTGATAGTATACAGATTCTGTACCTCTTACAATAGCTTTCATGTGGTCTGGTTTGAATTTTCTAGCAATGATTGCATCATGAAGGGCTGATCTGTAATTTTCTACAAAACAAAAAAACCCTCAAATTTCACTACATCAGACTAACCATACATACCTGGTAATAAGAAATTATAATTATCTCACAAGTCTTTGATGAGACACTGACTCTACTAGCTGGTGTGTAATCATAATAAAGAAAGAGGAAAAAGCACTGCAGCAGCAACATAAAATGAAGAAGCCATGAAAAAACTGATTAATAAACGTATTCTTAGTTCAGTTTACTCATATACCAGTTTATCATTAAATTCAGACAATCTGCCCAAAACTGTTGTATGAGCTGAATTTTAAAGAATTTGGACAAAACCTGTCAGAGAAGTACAGGTAGCATTATATAAGAATCCATTTCATTTTTAGCTCTAATGGTCAAAGAGCAAAAGATCTTATGTGATAGCAAGGTGTCTGTCTAGCTGTCCATCTCTGTACACTGAACAATATTAAGCTCACTTTGACAAAGTTGAGATGATCTAATGCTATACCCTCTGCATATGAGTCGGCATAGGCTTGAGCCCCGGCATCCCAGTTATAGTTGTAGGATTAAGACTTGCAAGGATGATCATCTTAGGATAATGCTATCAGACTTGCTTTGGATGCTGATCTGACCTACAGCTTCCAGAGGAGTGACCAGGTTAAGGAATTTTGGAGCAGGACCATTCCAAAGTAACTATAAGCCCTACCTGGACTAAACTTGCATGGATGATACATCTATATTATACCAAACCTGCTTTGGGTGCTAGATTTGACCTATATTTTCCATGTGAGTAAAGTTTAGCCACACTTTAACCAAATTAGCATGGATGTTAGTTCTAGGAATGGTCACTTTCAGACTTGATTCAGATGCTGAATCTGCAGACCTACATTTTCCTGATAACTGACAAGGGTAATGTTTCTGGAGAAGCTCTTTTATCATAAAGGTCTGTTAGGACTAAACTTGCCTTTGCTCTGTATATGACTTACTTTTGTAGAACTGGGCAGCTGCTCTGTTTGTATATAAGACAGCGTTCAGAGTCTTGTCAGGACACTTTATCTTGATGCCTTCTGTGTAGTTTTCCACGGCTATGTCGTATCTCTTCTTCTTGAATTCAACATTCCCATCCTCTTTGAAAGCCTCGGCATTACCTATTGTGTATTAATTTAAACCAAACATTACATAATGTAGTGGATCCCTTGTCAAACTTGATCATTATTCTCCTATATATATGTATATATGAATATGAGGCAATGTTTGTCCTTAAATGTGTCACTAGTTTGTTACAGTAGCATTTTTCTCTTTTCGTTCATAATAATTAAAAGTAGTAAATGTTTACAAACATA
>NW_026923277.1:0-21461 GCF_032062105.1 Saccostrea cuccullata | reverse complement strand
ATTAGCCTGAATATCAATCAATAATGATTAAAGCATGGCTTTTAGCCTGAATATCCATCAATAATGATCAAAGCATGGCTTTTAGCCTGAATATCCATCAATAATGATCAAAACATGGATATTAGCCTGGATATCCACCAGTAAAGACCAAAGCTTAGATATATGTCTGGTATCCAAATGTAATGACCAAAGAATGGATTTTATATGGATATCCATAAATAATGATTATACCATGGATATTAACAAGGATATCAGAGTGTTGATACATGGCTATAAGGCTTCATATCCATAAGTAATAGGCAAAGTATGGATATTATAGCTTTGATATTTACATGCAATGATGCATAAATATTATCCTAATATCCATTAATTAATATTCTTGGATATTACCCACAGAATTGATTATAGTACCAGCTGTGCATTTTATTATCTCATACAGTTTGGATATTGAAAAGAAAATTTGAAATTAAAATATCAGATATTTGCAACATTTTGTTTAAAAATTACCTAGCATATGTGATTTATAAAGGATGATCATAGCAGCTGTTGTCTTGCTTATTGGTAATAATTGAGTCTTAATTGAAAGAAATACAACTTCTTGATCCATATTGGCCATTGATATATAATATTGTGGATGATGTATTTCTGATTCCCAAATGATATTGGGCATTAAGAACACAATGAGATGATTCATGTATCTCAAAGATGATACAAATATTGACTGAAGATTAAGGCAACACTCTAGATTAGTATGACCTTTATACTCTATAATCATGAGACAGAAAGGGGGCGGGGTGTTTTTCTTACCTGACAGATTGAGGCATGGTGACGGAGGATGATTCACTCATTGAGGTATTCAGGAGATCACTGTAGTGCAGGTCTTCTATACACTGTCAACAAAACACAGGAAATGTAAAAACACAACAAACAACTTGTTAAGACAGCATAATCCTGCTACAATATCATAGATATAGTTAGAATGCATGCAAGTATGACATTGATAAATGATTTTTTAAAACACATTATTTAGAGGACCATGGGCCTTATTGATCACCAGAGATCACACAGAAAATTACTTGAGACAAAACTTAATTCTGTCTATTCTTATTTATTTCTGTGTAAAATTATTCTTATTCTTATATATAATGAATGTACACTAAATGGGACTGCAATGTATATCTTGCATTCTTTTTCTTCAAATAATCTCTGAAAGAATCTTAGTCCCTCATATGGATATAATCTTATGCCCATTATCCCCCTGCCCTGCCCTCTAGAAGAAATATTCTGTAAAATTTGCCTATATGCTCTGTCAAGAACAGAAAACATTGACTGACAGTAACACCTCAGACCTGGGCTGCTTTCAAGATCATAAGAGTTTAGAATCCAGGTCTAAAAATACTTGAATGGTATGCTACAAAAAAACATTTATAAAAGCTTTAGCTTGGTAAGCCTAGATATCTAGCCTAGTAGCTATGCTAGCTGCTACAATCTTGAACAGCTAAATCACACCGCAGGTTCAATCATAATATCTGTATACCAGGCCTAGCATAGCAGCTTGAATCTTGAAAGCTCAAATCATACTTTAATTGTTCAATCATCATAAGAGCTAGATAATTAGCATAGCAGCTAGGTAAGCTGCTACAATCTGGAGCGTAGCACTGGGTAGAGTCACCTAGCTAACTGATATAAAGCATTATAAACAGATTTCTATAGTATAAGTTTGGGCTTTGTTTTTACACTGAGATAGAACAAGTGGGACTATTGTTACAGATCTGAGTAACCACCTGACTGATGTCGGAGCACCACGCCAGTTTTTCCTGGCGAGTGGCTGCCACTAAAGTTATGGATGTCCCGTTTCCACTCTTGGTATCCACTATAATTTTAAAGTCTAGTCCATTGTAATCTGTGCGCGTCTCCTTCTCCCCGGGCTGGATAAGGGTGTTTAGGGAGCTGGTACTTCGGATGCTGTCTATGGAATCTACCGAAGATGCTGACAAAAAAATAATAAATTATAGAATTAATACACTGAGTTAATTAAAAATATTAATCACATTTGAGGGCTAATGTAATAACAAATAAAGTTTTAGAAACTCACTGTCTGGGTCATTTATAAAGGGTTCTGCTCCAGGGTCCTCTATTAGTGTACAATCAATTAGGGGGATCTTCCCATAGTGCTGAAATACAAACATAAATTACATACATTATCTATCAAAACAGACCTTAGACATGTATCAATTCAATAGAAATGAAGATAGTTTCTTGACTAAGTTTATTATGTGAGTGTTATTTGTATCAAGAAATCAGAGCAGTAGATACCACATCCTGGCTATAAAATTAATGAAAGAACTGAGATGATCATTTTACAAGGGTATACTCCAACCATGCTGTGTAATCTATAAAATGGATCTGAAATGTAGTATTGCTTCCTACATTATTCTGTATCCTGCCAAGATGCAGTGTAAAATTCATCTGAAATACTGCCTCCCTAGAGCTACAAGTTAACATGTTTAGTCCAGTGTCACTGTAAAACTCCATACTTCAAAGTTGTGGGCTGATGTATGAATGAAGTGGACCAATCGTATAAGTTGTGGGCTGATGTATGAATGAAGTGGACCAATCATATAAGTTATGGGCTGATGTATGAATGAAGTGGACCAATCGTATAAGTTGTGGGCTGATGTATGAATGAAGTGGACCAATCGTATAAGTTGTGGGCTGATGTATGAATGAAGTGGACCAATCGTATAAGTTGTGGGCTAATGTATGAATGAAGTGGACCAATCCTATAAGTTGTGGGCTGATGTATGAATGAAGTGGACCAATCATATAAGTTATGGGCTGATGTATGAATGAAGTGGACCAATCGTATAAGTTGTGGGCTGATGTATGAATGAAGTGGACCAATCGTATAAGTTGTGGGCTGATGTATGAATGAAGTGGACCAATCGTATAAGTTGTGGGCTAATGTATGAATGAAGTGGACCAATCGTATAAGTTGTGGGCTAATGTATAAATGAAGTGGACCAATCGTATAAGTTATGGGCTGATGTATGAATGAAGTGGACCAATCGTATAAGTTGTGGGCTGATGTATGAATGAAGTGGACCAATCGTATAAGTTGTGGGCTGATGTATGAATGAAGTGGACCAATCAAGTAAGTTGTGGGCTGATGTATGAATGAAGTGGACCAATCAAGTAAGTTGTGGGCTGATGTATCAATGAAGTGGACCAATCGTATAAGTTGTGGGCTGATGTATGAATGAAGTGGACCAATCGTATAAGTTGTGGGCTGATGTATGAATGAAGTGGACCAATCGTATAAGTTGTGTGCTAATGTATGAATAAAGTGGACCAATCGTGTAAGTTGTGGGCTGATGTATGAATGAAGTGGACCAATCGTATAAGTTGTGGGCTAATGTATGAATGAAGTGGACCAATCGTATAAGTTATGGGCTGATGTATGAATGAAGTGGACCAATCAAGTAAGTTGTGGACTGATGTATGAATGAAGTGGACCAATCGTATAAGTTGTGGGCTAATGTATGAATGAAGTGGACCAATCGTATTAAGTTATGGAATATGGACTGATGTATGAATGAAGTGGACCAATCAAGTAAGTTGTGGGCTGATGTATGAATGAAGTGGACCAATCGTATAAGTTGTGGGCTGATGTATGAATGAAGTGGACCAATAAGTTGTGGGCTGATGTATGAATGAAGTGGACCAATCGTATAAGTTATGGACTGATGTATGAATGAAGTGGACCAATCAAGTAAGTTGTGGGCTGATGTATGAATGAAGTGGACTAATCGTATAAGTTGTGGGCTAATGTATGAATGAAGTGGTCCAATCGTATAAGTTATGGACTGATGTATGAATGAAGTGGACCAATCAAGTAAGTTATGGGCTGATGTATGAATGAAGTGGACCAATCGTGTAAGGTGTTGGCTGATGTTTGAATGAAGCTGATGAGCAGATTTCAAAGTTGTAAACATCTGCATCACTATTTATTCCTGAAGATTATTTTCATTGGTTTATGGGATTATAGATATCGTATTAATTTGATGAAGAAGGTTACAGATGAATGTAAACACAAAAGGGTATATAATTTTGACAGAGGTAGAGATCATGCTTTCTGGAGAAGGGTTGGTTTCTAATTTTATAGATATTTTTGTAGATATTTACAGGTTTGGTGATCAGAAAAAAGAACAGTTGAAAGAGAATGTAAGAGAATGGCTAATAATTATATCTCTACATCACAACAGTCATACATTTGTGTAAGGATTTCTTTTGACTTTTGTGTTTTAACATTCTTAATTAACATAAACAATTGCATTAAAGTGATAGGTATTCATACTACACTAAAAAAGGTGTTTAATTAATAATTATATACATAATCTTATTGAACAACAGAAATTCAGGTGTGATTCTACAAAACCCCTAGAGATGTGTCAGTGGTGAAAAGTGTTGCCATAGAAACACCAGGTACGAGAACTTTTTCCTTACCTGCCTTTTAGGCAAAGTCTGAAGTTCAAATTAAAGTACAAGACTTAGGAAACAATTTAAAAAATTGATAAATTAAAAGTATATTTTAAACTTATATATCATATCAATTACACTACAATCCTCAATCATTTAACATGAAAGGGTTAGTTACAAAAAAGATCGAAAACCAACTCTTTTCTAATAATTACATCACACAGTGAAATACAATAGAAAACAAACATTTGCAATCAAAATTACAGGCACATATTGAAGCACTTTATCTGACTTAGCCTGAGTTTCAGAGACTTTAGAACCTTTACCTGAATTAACCTATATCTGAGTCTCAGAGAAGCAGCACCTTTACCTGAATTAACCTGTGCCTGAGTCTCAGAGAAGTAGCACCTTTACCTGAATTAACCTGTGCCTGAGTCTCAGGGAAGCAGCACCTTTACCTGAATTAACCTGTCTCAGAGTAGTAGCACCTTTACCTGAATTTACCTTTGTCTCAGTCTCAGAGAAGTAGCACCTTTACCTGAATTTACCTTTGTCTCAGTCTCAGAGAAGTAGCACCTTCATCTGAATTTACTAGGGATGTCAATGGAATGCAGAATTGCTAATCGGTTAACCACAAGACGTTCCGACAGATTAACCACTTAATCATTTCAAAATACACATTTTCAAAGAACATGTACCTCTTTCGTATGTACACAGAAAAACTTAAAAAAGATGACAGAAGTTAAAAACATTCCATTTGTCTCTTTTTTGTATCAGAAAACTTCATTTTTTATTTCAGTTTCAAAATAAATGAGAAAAAAACAACTTAGAAAATTCTCAATCTAATTTTTAGAGCAGATGTCATGCAGGGTAAAATTGTCAAAATAATCAAAACTAAGTCTGAACTGTAGCCCTTAATTTACAATGTTTGGCAAATAATTTAATTGGATAGAAAACTACATACAACAAACATACCATTTCACAGTGCTCTCATTAAATTAATTATCATGATTGAAGAAATACAGGACAGTCTGGTTAAAAGCATGGTGTTTGCACAATAATTGCATACTGCTACGCAAATTGTCCTATAACTCCATGGTCTAGTCAATACAGAGCAGAGTTTCCGAAAACTATCGGTCCTACCGGCAAAACCGATAGAAAATCGAAATGTCCGATGAAATTCGCTATAGTACCGGTCCGAGTGACCGATTGTGGTGAGGGCTTGTCCTGATTAATTTATTGTACTCTGAACTATTGCAATGTCTTCATAAATGAAAAATTTCAATGCAGCATGCTCCTATTCCTCGTAAATAGCCATAATCTTATCCATTTTGCAATTCTGCTTGACTTATTTACTTCAAAAAACGATCGTTTTTTTCCTAATCCGAATTTCCTCCATTTCTCGGTTAATGATAAACACATGCATTATATAGGTCATGGAGTGCAATGCCCACTGAGAAAACGTAAAGATCATTTAAATTTAATTGTATTTTGAATTTCTATCATAACTGCTATTTATATATGATTCAATTTTACAAGTGAGAATTAAACTGTTAATTTTAAAAAGAATTCTAGGCCTAGTAACCTTAAGAAATTCTCTTTTTCAAGAATTAACTTTTATTAGAATTAGTTTTTCTTTCCCCCAGTATTTACATAGGGCTAGTGACTTTAGCCTATGTGGGCTGGTGACATGCTTGAATTAACCCTGGTATCACAATCAATGTTGGTGAGTCACGACAAATTTTACATATATGATTCAATGCTATTTGTTTTGAATTAAATCTGATATGAAATACACACTGTATATTCTAAAATTTATTCGGACCGATAGAATATGCTTCGGACTGGTAGAACGCATTAAGTCATCAGTCCGAATGACTGATAGAAATATTTTGTTTTCGGAAACTCTGCAGAGAGCCATAATTATCTCCAAATCAGTTTGAATAGTTTTTTTAAATGCCAAATTTTCAACCACATGTGCAGCGATTTCTTTTTTAAAAATAATTTTAAAGAAAATAATATTCAATTTTATTTTTCCTGACCGTAAAAGTATTGTTGGCAAAAAAAGTGGGAGGCAGCCCCCCCCCCCCCCCCCCCCCCCCCATTGCTACGTCCCTGAAAATTACAAGAAATACCCAAAAAATGCATAAGTTAACCTGTGTCTAAGTCTCAATGAAGTGTACAAAATTACATTTCCCATTATAACAATTAACTATAGCAAGAAAGTCTTACCTGATGTAAAGACTTAATCTATTCAAAACTATACATCTTTTAAATTAAAAATTAATAGAATTTAAAAATCCATTATGACACTGATAAAATCATTGTCTAGATATCCTGTCTGTATGTGCAGAAGTGAAAGTCTCTTCAATCAAGCCCTGCCAACTGTTACCTCGCTCACAGGAAAAATATCTCAGTTGTACAGGATCACGATCATCCCGTGTCCTTGAGGGTCTACCTAGGCCAGCCTCCAGCTGACCTCAGACTGCGAGCGGCTGCTCTGGTTCACCATATTGGAATCCTTCCTGGAGCAGGCCATACAGGGTTATACAGAATGAGGGGATGTGTAACACATACCCTGGCAAGGCTCTTCTCAGAAAAAACAGATCAATGAACGATCAGATCTGTCAAAAACAGATGTCCGAGAAAAATTAAAAACACACACACACACTGTGTCATATCAAGCCAGGTATTCTGTTAATTAGTCCACAACAATCAATAAAAATCGCAGCATGACAACTGAGCTAGTGTATATATCCAAAGATTACTGTAAACTGTATGTCAAATCTTTATTTACGAATCAATTATGAATTAAAATTGATTCTTTTGAAAAAAAAAATCTATTTTTATTTTTACACTTTCTTTATATTCTACTGACATTAGCTTTGAATCCAGAAAAAGAGAGGAATTTGCTTGAGGTTTTCTATTGACGTCAGTTTGGTGATTTTCCTATTTAACTTATTGTAGCTGACCAGTATAAAAAAAAAAATTAGTAGGACTCAAAGTTCTACAGATATTTATACTACCTACTACAACTCAAAATCAAGCCTTATGAACTGACATTGCTGCAATTTTATGGCTACTTAAAGTATTCGAGCATATTACGTTCATGAGTAACCTCAGAGTTTTGTAAAATTGAAAATTAGTGACCCGTTAGTCTGTGTGTGACCATCAGTTAACTTATAGTGTCAAGTAAGAAAGCAAGACCGACACAGAGACTTACTGATTTCATTACCCCTATCCAATATACTGTATTTGTACTTAAAAAAGCGGTTTTCATAGTTTAGCGGCATTGGCGCAGACATCGATGCGCTAATTCATGAATACCACTAAAAAAAAATTTATAAATATAATACATGGAACGGACATGCCTAGCGCTAATTCCTGATTACGCCAAAAACCCCATACTCAGCGACTGCACTAAATTTTGAATACACCAAATAAAGTACAAGTACAGTAACCCTTTCTGCATGAAGAGGTTTATTAAAATGTCAGTACACATGAAAAAATTCATCTCTATGAAAAGAGAACAACTTGTTAAATGTCCTGATCCAGGAGAGTAAAGTACCCCGGTAGGTGAAAACTGTAACACCACACAGTCTTACATCAGTACTAAGAATCCCTTTGTAAAGGTAAAGAAAAGGAACAGCACTAGACCGGACAAATCCTGCAAACAATCCAAAATGTGAATAGAGCAAAAAACATGGCCCCCTGGAATCAGCTGGGATCAGGCCAGGGAGAGGAGTAAGCTTCCCCTGTCAACTGGTCACAACCAGGAACCCTCAGTGTTGTAAACAAGAATCATCTGTAGTCAAAGTCACTTGTAGTAAGAAAATAATAGCCTGACACTTGGTATGAAACATTCCAAAAAAGATGTTGTGAGGTGTGTTGTATTTGTATTATTTCATCTTGTATATTATTAGTAACATTAAGTTTCTTGAACATTCCAGAGTGGTCAACATGTTCGGTCATTTTTCTAGAACATTCTTGAACTTTGTGCATGTCCAGAACTTTCCAGTAATATCATGTATTTACAATTTCTAGAATATTCTAGATTTATATTACTGTATAAATACCCTGTCAATTCGATGCAGAGATAGAATTGTCGTATAAGCATCATTGAGGTATTACTGGGATATAATTTCACTGGGACATGGTGTGCAGCAACGGACACTCTGATGTATGTATTTTTAGATTTTTGCTAAGTTTGACAGAATGATTTGTATATTACTGTAAATAAATTATTGTTAAGTTTAAATTGTGTTATTGATCTTTGCTGGCATTTAGGGTTATTCTGACCCATAACAGAATTGGGGGCTCGTCCGGGATCAAGAATTTCTTGCACTTTTGCAGTTCATTGTCAGAATTTTGTTAATTAAATTGTTAAATTTGATTATAAGCCAGCAGAAATCAACATGTTGTTTTCGGTCACAGACTTTCTTAGTTCACCAAGTGTTCAGGTTTTTGATACGTTAAAAAAGGATGACTTGATCGCATTAGGTTTGCATTTTGGGTTAGATGTTAAATCCTCTCAGAGAAAGGAAGACATCAGAATTAAAGTTGCAAACAAACTAGTAGAAGAAAAAATACGATCTTCCAGAATATACAGTTAGATCAGAGTTAGGCTCTTACAAAATGGCAGACTATCAGTTTCAATTAGAGTTAGAGAAAATGCGATTTGAAAGAGAAAAATTAGAAAGAGAAGAGCGAGAAAGAGACAGAGAAAGAGAAAGAGAAGAACGAGAGCGTGAACGAAAATTTGAATTAGACAAATTAGAAAGACAAGAGCACTTTGAGTTAGAGAAATTAAGATTACAGCACCAACCAGAACCGTCATTTGTCAAGAATGAATTTGACGCAGCAAAAAATATTAGATTAGTTCCAAAATTTCAAGAAAAATCTGTAGACAAGTATTTTCCCCAATTCGAAAAAGTCGCAGAAAATCTTAAATGGCCACAAAATGTTTGGTCAACAATGTTACAAAGTGTACTGGTTGGCAAAGCAGCTGAGGTATACTCTGCACTAGGGGTAGCTGAAAGTTCAGACTATGAGAAGGTCAAAGCAGCAATATTAAAAGCATATGAATTAGTACCTGAAGCGTATAGACAAAAGTTCAGAAAGTATAGAAAGTTTGATAATCAAACATTTGTTGAATTTTCACGAGAGAAAGAAGATTTATTCGATCACTGGTTTAGATCTAAGAAACTTGATAAAACTTTTGCTAATTTGCGCCAAGTCATCCTGGTAGAAGAGTTTAAGGAATGTGTTACTCAAGATTTGAAAACACATCTAGAAGATAAGAATGTTAAAACTCTTGAAGAGGCAGCAGTCATATCTGATACTTATGCTCTGTCTCATAAAAAGAATTTTGTATCAAGATCTCAGACTAGCAGTAATTCTACAAATTCAGACACATATAAAAAGAGTGGTTCAGGGTCTCAGTCTTTCACAAGTTCCCAGTCTCCATCCCAAGGTGGTTCTAAGTCCGGTCCAGGACGTTTTGAAGGATCTTCTGGAATAGGGTCGCTTCCTACTTGTAGTTATTGTAAGAAAAAAGGTCATCTGATCAGTGAATGCTTTAAACTTAAGAGAAACAAGAGGCCCAGGGGCCACAGCGCTCACCTGGGCACATTGGCTAGGAAAAAGCACATATCAGATCAGAACTGAAAGTTTATTGGGGGGGGGGGGGCTTGAATTTTAACCCCCCTAGGGGTTCATGATTTGAACAAACTAGAATCTACACTACCTGAAGCTGATTCCATATTAATATCACTAATCATACCTTTGAAGTACTTGAAAAGATAATTTTAAAAGGTTTTCCTATAAATCCCTATGTAAAACTTGGGTCAGCTATTTTGGCCCCACCCTAGCCCCAGGGGCCATGATTTGAACAAACTTGAATCTACACTACCTGAGGATGATTTCACATGAGTTTCATCTTTCCTGGCCCAGTGGTTCTTGAGAAGAAGATTTTTAAAGATTTTTCCTATATATTCCTATGTAAAACTTGGGTCGGCCATTTTGGCCCCACCCTAGGCCCGGGGTCATGATTTGAACAAACTTGAATCTACACTACCTGAGGATGATTCCACATGAGTTTCATCTTTCCTGGCCCAGTGGTTCTTGAGAAGAAGATTTTTAAAGATTTTTCCTATATATTCCTATGTAAAACTTGGGTCGGCCATTTTGGCCCCACCCTAGGCCCGGGGGTCATGATTTGAACAAACTTGAATCTACACTACCTGAGGATGATTCCACATGAGTTTCATCTTTCCTGGCCCAGTGGTTCTTGAGAAGAAGATTTTTAAAGATTTTTCCTATATATTCCTATGTAAAACTTGGGTCGGCCATTTTGGCCCCACCCTAGGCCCGGGGGTCATGATTTGAACAAACTTGAATCTACACTACCTGAGGATGATTCCACATGAGTTTCATCTTTCCTGGCCCAGTGGTTCTCAAGAAGAAGATTTTTAAAGATTTTTCCTATATATTCCTATGTAAAACTTGGGTCGGCCATTTTGGCCCCACCCTAGCCCCGGGGGTCATGATTTGAACAAACTTGAATCTACACTACCTGAGGATGATTCCACATGAGTTTCATCTTTCCTGGCCCAGTGGTTCTTGAGAAGAAGATTTTTAAAGCTTTTTCCTATATATTCCTATGTAAAACTTAGGTCGGCCATTTTGGCCCCACCCTAGGCCCGGGGGTCATGATTTGAACAAACTTGAATCTACACTACCTGAGGATGGTTCCACATGAGTTTCATCTTTCCTGGCCCAGTGGTTCTTGAGAAGAAGATTTTTAAAGATTTTTCCTATATATTCCTATGTAAAACTTGGGTCGGCCATTTTGGCCCCACCCTAGGCCCGGGGGTCATGATTTGAACAAACTTGAATCTACACTATCTGAGGATGATTCCACATGAGTTTCATCTTTCCTGGCCCAGTGGTTCTTGAGAAGAAGATTTTTAAAGATTTTTCCTATATATTCCTATGTAAAACTTGGGTCGGCCATTTTGGCCCCACCCTAGGCCCGGGGGTCATGATTTGAACAAACTTGAATCTACACTACCTGAGGATGATTCCACATGAGTTTCATCTTTCCTGGCCCAGTGGTTCTTGAGAAGAAGATTTTTAAAGATTTTTCCTATATTTTCCTATGCAAAACTTGGGTCGGCCATTTTGGCCCCACCCTAGCCCCGGGGGTCATGATTTGAACAAACTTAAATCTACACTACCTGAGGATGATTCCACATGAGTTTCATCTTTCCTGGCCCAGTGGTTCTTGAGAAGAAGATTTTTTAAAAATGCCATTAATTTTTCTCTAATTCATAATTATCTCCCCTTGGAAAAGGGCGTGGCCCTTCATTTGAACAAACTTGAATCCCCTTTACCCAAGGATGCTTTGTGGCAAGTTTGGTTGAAATTGGCCCAGCAGTTCTTGAGAAGAAGTCGAAAATGTGAAAAGTTTACGGACAGACAGACAAACGGACAGACGGACAGACAGACGGACAGACGGACGCCGGACAAAATGTGATCAGAAAAGCTCACTTGAGCCTTCGGCTCAGGTGAGCTAAAAATGACTTTGATAAAACTCAACCACATGCTTGTGCGGCAGTTAGAGGAGATAGAGAAGCCTTAGTTTCGATTTGTTCTGACACTCCTGATGTCCAGGGTTCACAGTCCAGTTCTATTGATTCTATGGAGGATTATAAGCCCTTTATGTCTCAAGGATTTGTTTCACTCGGTGACTCTAGCGAAATAAAACCTGTCCAGATTTTGAGAGATACTGGTGCTGCACAGACGTTATTGTTAGAGGGCGTGCTTCCTTTGTCTGAGCAGACTTCTACTGGTGGGTCAGTTTTATTACAGGGTGTGGAGCTAGGCGTCATTGATGTTCCCCTGCATAGAATTAGTTTGAAGTCAGATTTAGTTACTGGACCTGTTATCGTAGGTGTTCGACCTACTCTTCCCGTTCCAGGCATTTCTTTGTTGCTAGGCAACGATTTAGCTGGTGGAAAAGTTGTACCAGATCCTATAGTTTGTGAGAAAATCACCCCAGATGTCATGTGCGATGATGAAGATGATGACATTCTTCCAGCCTGTGCTGTTACTAGAGCGATGGCCAGAAGACGAGAAATGGAGGCAGACCATACTCAAGCCTTTGACGAAACGAATTCCTCTGTTGATATTGATTTGAATGACACTTTCTTATCTGACCTTGATGGCACTCAAACCAACATGGAACCACACAATATGAAGAATCAAGAGAAGAAAGAACTTTTACCAAAATTTGGTGGTGAGGATGATGAGTTGCATCCACTAGTTAGCCAAGGCAAGGACATCCTCAGCCGAGAACGTTTACTCTCTGAACAACATAAAGACCCAGATATCATTCAACTTAGTAAGAGGGCACTTCCACCAGAAGAGGCTACTAAAGTTGGAGAATGCTTCTATATGAAAGATGGCATCCTTATGCGAAAATGGCGACCACCTGACGCTTCCCCAGATGAAGTGTGGCGTGTTGTTCACCAGATAGTGGTCCCACCTGCTTATCGTCGAGATGTCATGAGTTTAGCTCACGATACACCTATGGCTGGTCATTTAGGTATCAATAAGACTTATAATAGGATTTTGAGTCATTTTTATTGGCCTAAGCTAAGGAAGGATGTTTCTGAGTTTTGTAAGTCGTGTCATGTCTGTCAGATGGTAGGTAAACCGAATCAGAAGATACCATCCGCCCCTCTCCAACCAATTCCAGCTTTTGAAGAACCGTTTAGTCGAGTGTTGGTGGATTGTGTAGGACCTTTGCCTAGGACCAGATCTGGAAACCAGTATTTACTTACCATTATGTGTACATCCACTCGGTTTCCTGAAGCCATACCTCTTAGGAATATAAAGGCAAAGAGCATAGTTAAGGCCCTAACCAAGTTTTTCAGTTTGTAGGAGCACCCAAGGCAATTCAGTCGGATCAAGGCTCAAATTTTATGTCGGGGTTGTTCCAGCAAGTCATGCATGAGTTGGGTATTAGGCAGTATAGATCAACTGCTTATCATCCTGAGTCCCAGGGAGCGCTAGAACGTTTTCATCAAACCCTAAAAACAATGCTGAAGACCTATTGTTACCAGTATGAGAAAGACTGGGATGAAGGGGTTCATCTTGTACTATTTGCTGCACGAGAAGCAGTCCAGGAGTCTCTTGGGTTCAGTCCTTTTGAATTGGTGTTCGGTCATACAGTTAGAGGTCCTTTGAAATTGTTGAAGGAAAAGTGGCTGACTGAGACTAGTGATCTTAATCTTTTAGATTATGTGTCTGATTTCAAAGAAAAACTTTACAATGCTTGTAAATTAGCACAAGAAAATTTGAAGAGTTCTCAGATGAAAATGAAAATGTGGTATGACAAAGATGCCAGAAATAGGGTGTTTAAGCCAGGTGATAAGGTTCTTGTATTTTTACCTATTCCTGGTCATCCTTTACAGGCCAAATTTTATGGCCCTTATGAAATTGAAAGCAAGATCAGTGATGTAAACTATGTGGTTAAGACACCAGGTCGACGTAAAGAGAAACGGGTTTGTCACATTAACATGTTAAAAGAGTATTTTGAAAGGTGTGACCGAAATTCTGTAAAACCAGTTTCCACTTTAGCCAACGCTAAGACTGTTCAAAATTGTATTGAGAGTGATACGAGTGTAGAGATGAATGAGAAAGATTGTAATCAGAGTGTCTGCTTGAAAAACTCAGAAATTTTGGCTGATTTTGATGCCAAACTTGGACATTTGAACATTCACCAAAAAGAACAAGTTAAAAACTTGATGAATGAGTACCATCAAATCTTCTCGGATGTTCCAAAGAAAACTAATGCAGCTTGTCATGATGTTATAGTTGGCGACGCTCTGCCTATCAAACAACATCCGTACCGTCTCAATCCAATAAAATTGCAGTACCTAAGAAGGGAAGTGCAGTACATGTTGGACAATGACATTGTTGAACCTAGTAAAAGTGATTGGAGCTCACCGTGTATTCTTGTACCAAAACAGGACGGTTCGTACCGATTATGTACAGACTTTAGAAAGGTGAATTCTGTTACCAAAACTGATTCATATCCAATACCTAGAATTGATGACTGTATTGACAGCATTGGAAACGCCAAATTTGTCAGTAAATTTGACCTGTTGAAAGGCTACTGGCAAGTGCCGTTAACAGAAAGAGCAAAAGAAATATCTGCTTTTGCTACACCAGATGGACTTTATCAGTATAAAGTAATGCCTTTTGGCATGAAAAACGCACCGGCTACATTCCAAAGGATGATTCACTCCCTTCTTCAAGACCTTGAGGGATGCGAGGCCAACATTGATGATGTCGTCATATACAGCGACACATGGGACGAACATCTCCGAATCATGCGTGCTTTATTTGACATTTTAGCTAAAGCAAACTTAACTGTGAACCTTGAGAAGAGCGAATTTTGTCATGCCTATGTAGAGTATTTAGGTCATAAAGTAGGTCAAGGTTATGTTACACCCATTATGGCTAAAGTGGAAGCTATTGCAAAGTTCCCGATTCCTACAAACAAGAAAGAGTTAATGAGGTTTTTGGGCATGGCTGGGTTTTACAGAAAATTTTGTCCAAATTTTTCCTCAGTACTTAGTCCACTTACAAATCTTTTGCAGAAGAGGGTTAAGTTTGAATGGACAAAGGACTGTGAAAAATCCTTTCATAAAATCAAATCTGTCCTTATGAGCAACCCAGTTCTGTCAACTCCAGATTTTTCTAAGCAATTTAAGCTTACTGTTGATGCTAGTGATGTTGGAATCGGGGCAGCTTTGTTTCAAGAACATAGTGATAATGTAGATAGAGTTGTTTCTTATTTTTCAAAGAAACTTACAAAATGTCAACACAAGTATTCCACCATTGAAAAGGAATGCCTTGCTTTGTTGTTAGCCTTACAGCATTTTGATGTTTATCTGAATGTTACATTGCATCCAATTCTTGTGTATACTGATCACAACCCCCTGACATTTTTGCATAAATTGTCAAACAAAAATCAAAGACTGACTAGATGGAGTTTGTTGTTACAAGAATACAACATAACAATTAAGCATATCAAAGGCAAAGACAATGTTATTGCAGATGCCTTGTCCAGAGTATCGTGAACATATATGATTTTGTATTAATGTACATATATTTCATTTTAACAATATAAGTTTTCATTGACATTCAAACTTTTTAAGGGGGGAGGTGTTGTGAGGTGTGTTGTATTTGTATTATTTCATCATGTATATTATTAGTAACATTAAGTTTCTTGAACATTCCAGAGTGGTCAACATGTTCGGTCATTTTTCTAGAACATTCTTGAACTTTGTGCATGTCCAGAACTTTCCAGTAATATCATGTATTTACAATTTCTAGAATATTCTAGATTTATATTACTGTATAAATACCCTGTCAATTCGATGCAGAGATAGAATTGTCGTATAAGCATCATTGAGGTATTACTGGGATATAATTTCACTGGGACATTGTGTGCAGCAACGGACACTCTGATGTATGTATTTTTAGATTTTTGCTAAGTTTGTACTTAATGATCTGTATATTACTGTAAATAAATTATTGTTAAGTTTAAATTGTGTTATTGATCTTTGCTGGCATTTAGGGTTATTCTGACCCATAACAGAATATCCAAACAATTTGTTGTAAATTTTGCAAACAAAGACATTTTATTGACCATAGTCTTTGCAAAATACTGACTTTAAAACAGACTGTCAAAAAACCCAGTAACATCAATTCATTTGACAGTAGCCTGCTATGATAAAAAAGTTGATCCTACACAGAAAATGCTCTTGTGTGCCAATAGGTTGGGAGACATGAGCACAAAGTGCTGAGTATATCTGGAAATTTTTGCTGTAGATAAATTTTTAGTGAGTTCATTGCATTCGCAAAAATATTTTTCTTAAAAATAAATTGCCAATAAGAAAATGTAAACAAAACAGTGGTCATTCGCAAAATTTTGAAACACGAAACAAAAAAATTAATCAACAGCATTTTGAACTGAATTCACAAAATAAAATCAATGTAAAAAATTCCAGATTTACGATATTCATTATTAGAATATTAATGAGGAAAGATGATGAATCAGTGAATTTAACATTGGTAAATAGTAACAATTTCTACCTGAAGTATTCACAAACATTTTATAAATATATTTTAGCCACCACTTTTCCAAAAATAATGCACATTAAACAGGACTAAAAAAAGAAAAATCTAACAAATGACATTTCTATTGAATTGGATTCACAAATTCAGAGAATGGTATATAGTAGTTGGTAAAAGATATAATGTACCTATAGCATTTTTTTTTTATTTTGTAGTCTACAGTGGGGTCAATATGATCCAAACCTATACTTGGAGACTATACTACATAGAAATACTTTATACTATATAGACTTACTTTGGCAAAACGAAGCTTGCAATTTGATGCTCGGGATGTCATTCTAGGTGACTACACTCTACAGACTTACTTTTGTGTGATGTAGCCGGCCGTTTGTTGCTCAGGATGTTATACTTGGTGACTACAGTATATAGACTTACTTTTGCGAGATATAGCCGTCCGTTTGATGCTCAGGTTGTCATTCTTGGTGACTACACTATATATACACTTGCTTTGGAGAGATGGATGTAGCTGCCCATATGCTGCTCAAGTTGTCACTCTTGGTGACTACACTATATATAGACTTACTTTGGCGAGATGTAGCCGGCCGTTTGATGCTCGGGTTGTCAGAAGCATATGATTGGTGAAGAGGAAAACCTGACATATCACCTCCTTCTCCTTCCGATCTTTGATGGGCCACAAACTGGACTTACTCTTCTCATTAAAGACTTGAATAAGGGGACCTGTATAAAAAACGTACAATATGAAAACAAATCAAACTGTATCAATCAATATAAGATGTCCTATCCAATTGCTTGTCCCTTTTTTGTAGGTAACTGACATTGACATTCACAAAAGTTCAATGACTGACAGAAGAGTGGCATTAAGTGGTGTCTCTTGGGCATGTGCAAAGGATATTGGGAATAGGCCTGCCACCTAGTGGTCACCTTTGACCTAATGGCCATTCTTTACTGAGCATAATTGTCTCCCCTTTTTGTCTGTGCACTCTCTAAATTCCTGATGTGTTAGATATGTTAGGAATAGATCTTCATGATCAATATAATGAGATTTTCCAATACTTGGTTTGTGTGAGGATAAATCTGTCTCATGATTGTGAAGCACACAGCAGACTCTACATAAAATCAATAGTGTTAAATCTTAATTGGGATGGCCTTGTTTGTGGTTCGGCTACAGCCTATTTGTAGTAAAGAGCTAGGCAAGATCACCAGTCAAGCATCAACAAATCGGCAATTCTACCAATTCTATCATAGAGCTCTGACTACAAAAATCCTGATGCAACATCTCACCTGTGTTAATGAATCAAACTGAGCAATATATAGCATTGATCTAATAACCTTTCCGGAAGAACAAAACTCAGCATATTGCTCAATCTCCATGTACCTGGTCTGTAGGGTTTTTGTTTACACAAGTACTTTTATTCATCTGTCTTGTATTCATCTCTCAACAACATAATAAATCATAAGTCTAGAATAATTTGAAAGACATGTCTTGAATTCAACATTAACCCAACAATAAACTTCATTACAGGAAATGGGCTTACAGATGAAATAATGTTAATCTTACCAGGAACCAAAATAAAAGGAAGCTTTGATTAAAAAAACTGTAGTATTATATAAGCACTTAATTGTGAAACACCTGGTGCAAAAAAAGCCATTTTCTCATTTTTTTTCTCTGGCCTGAAAACACAATGAAAATGAAGTATTTATGCAATAAAACAGTACGTACCATGGCCGAGTTGAAATTTTTATGACAAAATCCACTGTTTATAACAACGCACATATATCAAATAATTAACATGGTTTAGTCCATTTTACACCACAGGTAAATAAATAATACAAACCTTAAATGTACAACACACAAAAAAGACAAATGTAAGGTACAGCAGAGGGAATTATTAAACAAGCGATCAGATCCTGTCACCTCTGAGATATATCTCACGTAACTCGACTGGTATCCCTTGATGAGCAATGGTCACTGCATCTCAGCCTACTGTTTGTAATCACTGCTATAACTGACTGGTGGGTGTATGTATAAACAGATCAATACTTTTTTCCAATATAACATTCAAAAGGATGAACAGCTAGGGTTTCCCTGAGGAAATTGATTACATGGCAGGAGACATGCTGAACTACAATAGACAATTTACAAATGTGAATCTCCTGACCCAAGCAGTGGACTAAATATGAATCTCCTGACCCAAAAAGTGGACTTGATGTGAATCTTCTGACCTAAACAGTGGACTTAATGTAAATCTCCTGACCCAAACAGTGGATTAATGTGAATCTCCTGACCCAAACAATGGACTCATTGTGAATCTTCTGACCCAAACAGTAGACTTAATGTGAATCCCCTGGCCCAAAAAGTGGACTTAATGTGAATCTCCTGACTCAAACAGTGGACTCAATGTGAATCTCCTGACCCAAACAGTGGACTTGATGTGAATCTCCTGACCCAAACAGTGGACTCAATGTGAATCTCCTGACCCAAACAGTGGACTGAATATGAATCACCTGACCCAAAAAGTGGACTTAATGTGAATCCCCATACCCAAAAAGTGGACTTAATGTGATTCTCCAAACCCAAACAGTGGACTCAATGTGAATCTCCTGACCCAAACATTGGAGTTCATATGAATCTCCTGACCCAAACAGTGGACTCAATGTGAATCTCCTGACCCAAACATTGGAGTTCATGTGAATCTCCTGACCCAAACAGTGGACTCAATGTGAATCTCCTGACCCAAACAGTGGACTCAATGTGAATCTCCTGACCTAAAGAGTGGACCTAATGTGAATCTCCTGACCCAAACATTGGAGTTCATGTGAATCTCCTGACCCAAACAGTGGGCTCAATGTGAATCTCCTGACCTAAACAGTGCACCTAATGTGAATCTCCTGACCCAAACATTGGAGTTCATGTGAATCTCCTGACCCAAACAGTGGACTCAATGTGAATCTCCTGACCAAAACAGTGGACCAAATGTGAATCTCCTGACCCAAACATTGGAGTTCATGTGAATCTCCTGACCCAAACCTTGGACTAACTCTGAATCTCATGACCCAATCAGTGGACTCAATGTGAATCTCCTGACCCAAACAGTGGACTCAATGTGAATCTCCTGATCCAAACAATGGACTTAATGTGAATCTCCTGACCCAAACAGTGGACTCAATGTTAATCTCCTGACCCAAATATTGGACTAAATATGAATCTCCTGAACCAAACAGTGGACTCAATGTGAATCTCCTGACCCAAACATTGGAATCAATGTGAATCTCCTGACCCAAACAGTGGACTCAGTGTGAATCTCCTGACCCAAACAGTGGACTGAATATGAATCCCCTGACCCAAAAAGTGGACTTAATGTGAATCCCCTAACCCAAAAAGTGGACTTAATGTGAATCTCCTAACCCAAACAGTGGACTTAATGTGAATCTCGAGACCTAAACAGAACACTTAATATGTGAATCTTCTGACCCTAACAACGCACTGAATATGAATCTCCTGACCCAAACACTGCACTAAATGTGGATCTCCTGACCCTAACAATAAACTGAATGTGAATCTTCTGACCCAAACACTGCACTGAATGTGAATCTCTTGACCCAAACATCTCAATCAATGTGAATCTCCTGTTCCAAACAGTGGACTAAATAAACTGATGGTTTTACTGTGTCGACATTGATCATTGTGTCTGTGAAATTTTCCAACAACTCTTGTATCATAATACACAAATTTCAGAAGCTTTTTATACACAGAATTTCTGTTCAAAAGAAAATTTTCAAACAGCTTTCCAATACTGTATATCACTTTTATTTACAAGGACTTTATTTTCACGTAATTCAGTGAGGCAGTTTGCTCAAGAAAATACCATTCTTGTGTATACAGATTATATTATTTTGTAATTTTTTAATTTGTAACAAAAAATTCTCTTATAAGAAGTAAATGGTCTATCTTGCTAAAATAAGAAGAGGGAAAATTGAGTAATCTACAGTATTTCAGTGTTCCTCAACATAAAGTCAAAAAGAAGACAATCACCTGAATATCATATAATGAGGATTCACTTATTTTTCCTATTCTAAAGCACATATTTTTTCCCCTCAACCAAACCCTTTTACGTCTTAATTAAATTGAATGCCCCCTCTCCCCCCTTGGGAAGCCACCATCATCCTTCATTAAAGTTAAATCCTTCAGCAGTGATGATATTTGATCACTTGACCAACCTATATTTACAGGTTTGCCTCAGCAGATGTGTAAGAAGGATACCCTTTTCCTTAAAGATTAACTAAAAGATGGCATACTCTAAAACCTGGCCTGGCCCCTTTGGCCTGGCCTGGCCTCTAAGTTGGCATGGCCTCTATTTTGGCCTCTAATTTGGCTTCAAACCAAATTTTGGCCTGGCCTCAAATTTGGCCTCTGTAAAAATTTTTGGCCTCAATTTTTGCCTCACTCAAAAATATTTTCTTTTTCTGAATTTGATTGATTTTATTGATTTTTTACTGGTTTCATTTTTTTCACGATTAAGCAGGTAAATAATATATTTCTGTTGATATGTAAATGTGAACATTAAAATAATTATACACTACTACCAATCTGATTTATTTTTATTGATTTTCTATTGATCTGTTGCAATTCTGAAGACTATAACACAGAGCATATAATTTTACTTTCACAAAGACACTCTCTTAATGATTTATTAAATGTGCCTTTATTTTTTTTAATTTCCATGGTAGGAATGATAATTTTTACAGAGTAAAAACATTTACAAAATCAGGGAGAGGGCTAAAATAGGCTGCGCCTGCTGCCCAATCCT